>NC_056727.1:887445766-887743266 GCF_019279795.1 Protopterus annectens | reverse complement strand
AGTGTGAATTGAAGTGTTATAAATGTAACAAAAATTTGGCTGGACTGCAAAAATGAAAATAAAAAAAATGAAAATAAGAGTAAGAAAAAAGAAAATGAAAGAGAAGAAAATGAACAAAGAAGAAATATTAGAAGGAGCAGAAATAGTAGAAAAATTAGATGAGAAGAAATGATAGAGGACATAGAAGAAGGTTCTGAAATAAGTGATGACAAATTGAGAAGTAGTAAAAGAAGAAAAAATAATTCTGTTGGTAAAAGGGTAAAAGACAGAAAAAGGAAATGTAAAGGAGTAAGTAAACTGTCTTTCGGCTTTTCCTGGTTAGGGGTCGCCACAGCGGAACTCCGGTCCATTAATGATTGGCAGTTGATTTTTTGCATGCTGGCTTGCTGGGCCTAACGCACAACCTTCAATGAAGGAACGCCCATCCACGCATGTCGACACACAGAAGACGCTCTAACTGAGAATCGAATGGGCAACGTCTAACTGTGAGGCGACAACGCTAAAGGAGTAAGTACAAAAGAAAAAAGAAAATGGATGAAAAAGGATATAGACAACTAATGAGTGGGGGCTGGTAAAAGGATTAAGGTGTTTTACTCACAGACACAAGGAACAGTGTTTGATTCTCACCTTTGGGAAGGAAATTGTCTAGGTTTGAAATGGCCTATTAAAAAAGCTAGCCTAGTAATTGGCTATGAACTTACGAAACCATAAATCTAAGGAAAAGGGAAATGAAAAGTTTTAGAGTGCTTTCTCCAAATGTGAATAGTGTTATGTATTTATTTATCTAGTTAAAATTTGTTGACTAGGAAAGTCTGACTAGGATAGAGCCTGTTTTCAGTGGAGGCCTGGCGAGAAACGCTCCAGATGCATGTCTTTGGAATGTGGGAGGAAACCGTAGCACCCGGAGGAAACCCATGCAAATGCTGGAAGGACATGAAGACTCCACACAGAAGGCAGCCCAGCCAAGAATCGAACAGGAGAGCTTGCTGTGAGGTGACAACATTAACAACTGCACTACCCATTAAGAATATATTAAGAAAAATAGGGATTTTGTAGTGGTGTAATAAGTGTGATGTAGATGTAATTATTTTAGAAAACACTAGATTTTTAACAAATGAAGAAAGGTTACAGACAGAGAAACTGTGGGGAGGAAATATAATGTGGAATTTAGGAAATAAGAGATGTTCTGGAATAGCTGTATTCTGTAGAAGTACAATAAAGATATTAGATGTAACTTCTGGAAAAATGGGAAGGTTAACCCTTGTAGATTTAAAATGGTAAAAACAAGTATATAGAATTGTAACATCATATGCTTATATTAATTGTAAAGAAAGGGAAAGCTTACTTCATCAGATCTTAGACTATGTAGTGGTAAATATGAATATTGTAATAACAGGAGACTTTAATTGTGATTTAACTGGCAAGTGTAAAAAGAAAAGAAATGATATAGGAAACTTCTAGAAGTTAAAAGATTTGGTAAATTAAAACTTTAGGACAAAAATTCATGGACTTACAAAAGGGGTGTGCATAGAACTGAAATAGATTATTTTATTGTATCAGAAGGTTTAGTTATAGGAGAAGGGGGTGATAGTTGAAACAGGATTTTCTGGTCATCTTGCAATATGGCTAGAGATAAAGGAAAACAAGGAATATATACAAATAAGCAAAGGAATACAAAGGATAAATGAGAAAGCATGGACTGAAGAAGGAAGTACATTAGTAATACAGTTATGTGATCACATTACTATGAGAACATTTTATAAAAATTGGTCTGAATGATGGATGATATTTATGGAAAAATACAAAAAATGTTTTTTACAATGGCTATACTGTGTGAGAAAGGTAGAGAAAGAAAAAAATATGAAACATAATGCATTGGAAGATTTAGAACTTAATGGTAAAAAGTACTTTGACAAAGAAAAAGAATTATATGAAAGAAGTCAAGAAAATACATGAATTGTTATATAAGCAAATATATTTTTAACAAGGAAAAAGAGAAGAATTATTGAATTACTTAAGCAAATTAGTAAAGGAAGATGGCAGCGTAATGAGAAAAATAAAAATGTAAAAAAAATAGAAAGAACTCCGGAAAAGATTATGAATAGTGTAGTACAGTATGTTTAAGAAATGTTTAAATAAAAAGAAAGTAGTGAATACATCATGGAAAGTAAAAAAAAAAAGTTAACAGAAAAAGAAAATAAAGAGTTGGAAAAGGGCATTTCTTTAAACGAACTAGATAAAGTATTAGGGCAAGTAAGTATAGATTTGGTTGCAGGACCAGTTGGAAAAGGGTATGAAATATGTACAGATTTAAGGGACTCGCAAAAATATTTTTAAGATTTTATTTATTTATTTTATATTTGTTTACTGGACCAATGACCCTTTTTTCAATGGAGGCCTGGGTAGAAATGTACCATTACAAAAACGCATTAAAAACAATACAAGAAGTCATTTACAATTAAGAATATGTAACTTTGGTAAATGTAAATAGTAAATAGTTTATACATAAACAATAAAAATTGAGAGAGCAATATAAAATGGAAAAAAAGCTAGCAAATAAACTAGCATATAATAGCTTGTGCCGTCATAGAGAAATGACTCATCAGTATCATGATTTTAGTGGTAAATATTTGAGATACATGTATTGTATATAAACAATAATATGACTGATTGTTGCAATGTTAGTGTTACTTGTTCTAAACAGTGATAGCTAAGGCAGTGTTGAGGTGAAATATAAGAAGGAGGTGAATATGATGAAACTGTAGGAAGCTTGAGATAGTAGATAAAAATAGGAGCAGTAGTGAACTTAAGATAGGTAGAGAGCAATTGGAATTCCGGGAGAGAAAGGATAGTTTGTATGTTAGAATTTAGTTATGGAAGAGAGATTTTGATTTTAACAACAAGCAAGGTCAGAATGATCACTGATTAGTGCAGAAGCAAAGCCAATTTTTGGTTAGGTGTTCCTTAAGCAGAAGTTTAAATTTGGATGTGTTGCTAGAATTTAGTGTTGTCTGAGGCATGGAATTCCAGGACTTGGATATTTGGTGGGAGAATAGAGAGTTACAGTAACAATTACTAGATTTAGTTACAGAGTAGTAGTAGTTTGTTGGAGGATCTTAGTGATCTCCTGTTTGAGTAGGGCGATACTAAGCTCTTTAGTGCTGGACAGTTGTCGGAATGGTAGAAGGCTGAATGAATGAAAGTTAGTTGGTTGAGGGATAGGAGATTAGGTAGTTCAATCCAGTTTAGTTTATGAAGTGCTGTGCAGTGATGTGATCTGTAAGGGAGGTTGAATCTTGAGATTTTGTTATAGCAGGACTCCAGTTTGTTTAAATCTGATTTTCTGAGATAAGTGAATGTTGGTGAGGCATCTAGAAGGGTAGAGGATAGATGAGTCCTAGCTGTGGAATGTCTAGAGGCTTCAGTTAGGTATGGCATGACTCTGTATAGTCAGCCTAGCTTAATTTGGACCTTTTAATAGTTAGAACAATGTGTTTGTCAAATTTTAGGACGTTGTCAGTTGTGTCTCCAAGGAGTTTGGTGTGCTGGACAGGTTCAATTTTAGTTTTATCGGCTGAGTAGATGGTGAAGTGGGGAGAGTTGTTAGGAACTTTGCTATTAGTGAAGAGTATAAGCTTTGTTTTATTTGGATTGAATATGAGTTGAGAGTCTGAAAAGTATTTTTTCAATCTCTTGAAAAGATTGTTGGGTTGTTTGTAGGAGTTCTGATAGGGAGAGAGCTGAACGTACGAGGGACAAGTAGTCTGGGTATTGAACGATGGTTGCATGCTGGGTGACTGTGCTGAGCTTGTTGGTGAATATGGTGAAGAGCAATGGACCAAGAATTGAGACTTGGGATACTCCTGCTGAGACTGGTAAATGGTTAAATGAAAGTTTTATGTATAAAGGATTATGTAGTAGAATACTTATATTCATATGGAAGATGGGACAATGAAGACAAGCGAAAAAATGGAGACTGGTAGCAGTGAATAATAATGTTTATAAAATATTTATGAAAATAATACAAAAGAGATCCAAAACTAAAATGGAAAATATTATGGAAGATAGTATAGTATAAATGGGAAGAGTTGTCAAGAATTATTAGTGATGGAGAAGTTTTGGATGATGTTATAAATAGAAAAGAAGAAGAAAAAATCATGATAGGAGACCCTAATAAGGCTTCTGACAAAATTGGACATGAAATCTTATGGGTAAATGCTGAAAGTATATAATATAAGTGGGAAAGTTAGGAAATTATGTATGTCAGCATATAGTAATAATAAAGTAAAAATACTTGTAAATGGCCGGTAAGCCAAGAGGTCCCTAGAAGAGTGGTATAAGACAGGGTTGTCTAATGATTTGTATATTCTTTGCATTAGTTTTGAATGTGATAGTATGTGAAATAAATTACAAAATGAAGGAGGTGGAGTATGTAGCACCTGAAGGGTTGAGAATTCCAGTCCTGTTAATGTATGCAGATGACATTATTTAATAATTGCAAAAAAAAAATGGATAAAAGAAGTAATAATTTGCACAAATGAGTGTCTAGAGGTAATAGGGATGGCTTTAAATACAGAGAAAAGTAAAGATTTAGGTGATGTAGTAAACCTGGCGGTATATATTTTACAGTGAATTAAATTTCTGTGTTGGGTATAAAATTTGGGAATAATGATGCAAGTAGAATTCAATTGGAAAATGCATCGGAAGAAATGAAACAAACCTCTCTTTTCTGGAGAACATGTAAATCTGATGTTGGCAATCTTCATCGATTCTTGACTAATGAGTTACTGTTCCAATACTCGGAACCAATATGGCCGTTATGTAGCTTGCACCAGCCAAAAAAACTCTGAGCTAAAGGTCTACGTATAATGCCCCTGTCTACATTACCTCAGACCTCATTTGCTGCTCTTATAGAAAGCCGCATCAGACAATTCGCTCTTGCAGCTAAGTGAATTTTTTGATATACAACAACATTTTTCTATTATATAATCCTTTTACTCTAAATATTGTTCTTTCTAATTCTGATATTTCTGAACTTAGTCTACCCTTTTGTTAGTGTAATTACTCGCTCCTTTCCTTATACCACTTGGTATTCTTGCCTACCATAGCTGATAGTTTTTCCTACCCTCTCTTTCCCTTTTTTCTGTCTTACTGACGGGTAATCTTTCCCACCATTGTTGGTAGGAGCTTTTTACAGTGCATTTAATTCTTCTTCTTAAAATGGCAGATAAATCTAAATCAACAACTACTGGATTTAAACAGTGTCAGGAGTGCAGCAGGAAAATGCCAAACTCTCACGAACATGAAAAATGTGTCTATTGCTTGGGTGCTTCGCACCTTCACCTTGAGTATTCTGTCTGCCAGGGCTTTAGTACCAGAACCCTGGTAGAACATAAAAATAATCTCATTCTCAAAGGGCTCTGAAAGGCGCCCTTTAAAGAAGCCTTATCCAATGCCGACCAGTCTCCTCTGGCATCTGATTCAAAATTCAGTCGTACGGTGCTAACATCTCAATCGGCACTGACACCCAAAAAGCATAAAAGCCATTCTGCTGTATCTTCTATGGGACCGAGATCCAAGTTTCCAAAAACATCGCAAGGTACCCAGTTCTCAGCACCAACTACTCTCTCAATGCCTTCTATCCCTATTATAGCACCAGCACTGGCAACATCAGCAACGACTATGACCTCAACACCACAACTACTTTGTCACAATGTCTTTAGTTACTATGCCAGTACTGGCATCTCTCATGGCAATGCAGCCTGGAACCCTGGTTCCAAGGATATTTTGCTACTCTGGTTCTGTATATTATTAATGACGAGTGAGTCTTTTAGTTCTCTACCCCGTATATTTCGAGATACGGGGATGGAGTTCACCCAGAGGAATGGACAATCCAACTTGCATTTGGGAATGCAGATTGCTGCTGAAAATGAAACAGGTGCACTGAGCCAACAAAATAATGGCATGCTGGATTTGCAAACGAATACGCCACTAAGTGCTTTAAGAAAATGGGAAGAAACCCGACAATGAATAACTAACCCCTTTGCTGCAATAGGTAAGAGAACAGAAGTTTCCTCATTGCAAGCAGCACAGGAACTTTGTTCACAATTAGAGAAACTGTTGTTTAAAGAAACTGCCATTTTTTTACAGTATAAATAGTCTACAGAGGTATCAAGAATTGCAAGTAACACCACGTGGACTTCGAGCTGTTAAAAGTCATTCTACCTCTTTTGAACTGTCGGAAGAACTAGAACAAAAATTTCAAGAGAGGTGGATAGCGGCAGCTCATCGTTGCAGTACTGAATGGGTGTCTATATTAATAGAAAGGGATAGCCTCAAAAGAAATAAACTGTTGGGGGAAACAAAGAAATTATGTGATGAGGTAGTCAAGATAACATCAAACTCAGCATTGGAATCCTTTTTAGGAAGTATCAGTGACCTTCTTTCTTCCTATGAGAAAGAACTTATCAACCGGAAAAAAAAGTAAACTGCAGAGAGACTTAAGAGACTATGAACGAAAGAAGGCCTTTGTGCTTTCAGCCAATCAGTAGACCAAACGGTGCAATGTCAGTTTCCAAACAGATAAAGAAACATATGGTAAACATAAAAACCGGAGTCTCTTTTCAGGTGAAAGTGGGGCATCTTCTATGGAAGAAGAGGAGTTAACAGACCAAGAATATCCTGGTTTACCCAGACCCAATAATGTTGAGGCCTTTTGGAAAACATTTCAAGGCTCAATTGCCCAGGGAAATGGGGCCAGAAAACGTACCTGGCAGGGACAGGACAATTATAGAGACCAGGGCCAGGTTCGATATAAACAAAGTAAATGGACTAACTTAACAGGTAGAATGTATTAATGCAGACCAGTATGTTGTTAATCTGTCTAACTATTTGTTTGATGAAGTTGAAATGTCAATTTTACAAAAAGGTTTAAAATTTATACCAACAGTTTTACCTAGATTATATGAATTAAAGGGTGAAATATTTAAGTTAGTACGTAAAATGCATTTAAAGGATTATTTTTACAACTCTGTTTTTGAGAATACAAATGTTTCAGAAGTGGAAACGGACTCATGCAGTGATTGTAGTTTTTATTCTTGTGACTCTGGAACAGAAAGTAATGCTTATAGTCTCCTAGATATGACTAAAATATCTGTGAAAAGTACTTTCATGCCTCCGTTTAAGAATACTTATATACAGCATTTTCATAATGCTTTGAATATGATATTGGAAAAGGAAATGGATGATTTTAAGATCACTAGAAAAAAATATAATTTGACTAAAATGGAATGGAGGAAGCTAAAATAATTAAGCACTAATGACAAAATAGTGTTTAAGCTCTCTGATAAGGGGGGCAAGCTGGTAGTCATGAACTCTTTGGATTATTGTGATATGTGCATGCGACATTTAAATAACGAATCAGTATACAGTAAAGTGAATGCAAATACTTTGATTCAAGCACAGCATGATTTTCAGATGTTGTTGGACAAGGGGATGAGATTGCATTATTTTACAGCTAATGATGTGAAAAACAAATTTGTAAGTAAAGAGAATGTGGTAGCTAGATTTTTTTGTGTCCCTAAAATTCATAAAAACTTAGAACACCCCCCGGGATGTCCAGTAGTATCAGCTAGTGGCTACTTTACTCACAATTTTAGTTGTTTTTTTACATGAATTTTTGTTAAAAGAAGTGTTAAAACTTTCATCTTATATAAAAGACTCTTTTGACTTTATGAAAAAGATAGAAGGTATATGGACGGAAGAAATGTACTTTGTAGTAGTAGATGTGGTTAGCTTGTACACTAGTATACAACATTATTATGGCTTAGAGGCAATACAATATTTTCTGGGTGATAATCCCAGAACTCATTACATCAAAGAGCTAATATATTTTTGTCTAACGAATAATATTTTTGAATTTGAAGGGAGCCTATATAGATAAGATAAGGGCACAGCAATGGGGGCAGCTTTTGCCCCAGCGTATGCAAACTTGTTTATGGGTCTAGTGGAAAGCACACACATATATAGAAGTACATTTTACAGGGGTCATGTCATAAAATATTTTAGATTTATAGACAACCTTATGTTTGTATGCTGGGTGGGCAAAGAAGAGATATCAGAATTTTTACAGTACCTAAACAATAACAAATATGAAATTCAATTTCATGGGGCAGAAGTGGGACTAGTGGTACATTTTCTGGGTATTACTTTAGAAGGAAAAATGGAAAGTAGAATTAAAACTAGTATACATAGAAAGTTTAACCAGTCTAATTTGATGCTGTATGCTACTAGGTTGTCGTCCATCTCATACTTTAACTTCCATCCCTTATGGAGAGTTACTAAGGATAAAGAGAGTATACAGTGATAAGAATGAATCATGGAAGGAAGCTGAGAAAGCCATAGATATGTTTTTAAGAAGGGGCTATAAACAAGATATAGTCTTAGATAGTTATGTTAAAATCTATGGAAATTCCAAAGTCACTAGTGGAAATTTATATAATAAAAATTTAGAAAACTGTAAAAATAAAACATCAATGGATAGTTCATTATTTTCTGTTACTAAATACACCCTTTTTCAGATAGGTTAACTGAATAAATAAAGGGGTATTGGAAACATATAAGAAAGGAAGTGCTTTCACTTTCACAAATAGAATTAGTTTTCCTTTCAGAGAGTTCGGAATTTAAAGGATTTTCTGGTTCATAGCAAATACAGTAAACCACAAGAAAAAAAATTACTAAAAGTCCAACAGGATTAGGAACTTTTCCTAGTGGAAAATGTTCGATTTGCCAATTTACAGTGCCAACTTTTGAGAAAATAAATGACAAGAAGTTTGAAACTCAAGGAAATTTTTCTTGTGCAAGTAGGGGAATTATTTATGCTATAGGATGTTCTTGCAGAAACTGTTATATAGGTGAAACCAAAAGAAGTTTAAGTGAAAGAATAAAAGAACATATTAGGGACATTAAGAAAAATAAGGTTATAAGTTCCGTAGCGGAACATTTTAATAAAGTACATTTAGGAGATACTAAGAACTTAAAATTAACAGTTTTAGAGCAGGTTTTACAATATTTTGCCAGTGAGGAAATGTTAAAGCACTTACTTAGGAAAAAATAATTTATTTTTATTGTTAAATATAACACTTTACAACCTAATGATTTAAATAAGGAATGTAACTGGCAAAGCTTTGTTTAAAAATGTTTTAGCTTTAAGAAAAAGTTTCTTTCATTGATTTTAAGATAATTGGGTGTAATTGATTAATTGAGTAATGCTGTGTATATAAAAGGAGAACTTGAGGAATGAGAGTTTTAGCCGAGGCGCTAAGAGATTTTATGCTATTTATTGTGGAATAATAAAACGTTTGGAGAACATAAGGATAAGACATCATTGGTCTTTTGTCGTGGTTCCAAGGATATTTTGCTACTGTGGTTCTATATAAAAGCCATTCTGCTGGATCTTCTATGGGACCGAGATCCAAGGTTCCAAAAACATCACAAGGTACCCAGTTCTCAGCACCAACTACTCTCTCAAAGCCTTCTATCCCTTTTATAGCACCAGCACTGGCAACACCAGCACCGACTATGACCTCAACACCGCAACTACTTTGTCACAATGTCTTTAGTTACTATGCCGGTACTGGCATCTCTCATGACACCGCAACCTGTAACTCTTTCCCTGGTGCCGAAAACTGAAACTGTGTTTACTCCCAGGACAAGATATTCCTCCACAATCGACCCCTTTCTGGGTCAACTGCCAAGTCCAATTTTAGAAGGCCCTGATTCCCCCTCTAGATTGTCTGTCTGTTCGCTCCTGCAGAAGTCTCTCTGAATTTGATGATGTTCATCGTGTTTCACTGTTGCAGCCATTACTCTTGGGTTATCCTGCTGGCAGGCTACCCGCAGTCGGCCAGAATTCCAAAGTCTAGGTCCGGCGTCGGTTGCTGTCGCCTCCTCCCTGACGTCAGTGCACCAGGGGTATAAAAGATGCAGCCAACGCCATTTTCTTCAGTCTTTCTTGCCGCACGGTGCCTGGACCAAAAGCAGTTAGCAAGTGCCGGTCGGCCGACTCCTGAGATTTTCACAGACTAATTTCAGATCTGAAGTCTTCATTAAAGCTAAGTACCTCGTTGGGGAAACTTTTTTCTTGCTCCAGACTGATGTCAGAAAAAGTTAACAATTGTATTTCTTGTGGGAAGCAAATACCTCATAAGGATTATCATTCTTACTGTATTCCTTGCCTAGGCCCTGATCATAATGTTGCTAGCTGTCGGTTTTGTGCTAGATTCAACAAACGCACTATTACACGTCGGTTTGATTTTGCTTATCGTTACTTTGGCTGAAAATTCAATTACATAATGCCGTCGGAACAGCTGACGTCCGGAATTTCTAAAAAACGCAAGGAAAAAGAGAAGGACAAGTATCCGAGATCCAAAACCGACGACGAGGCTTCAGCTAAGCCAGTCGCCAGTTCACTGGTTCTCAGTGAGGCACTCTCGCAGCCCCTGACACCCGCTACCTCAAAGCCACAGGCTGCTGACGGCTCCCACATGGAGCCAGCTAGGCCTCTGGATACTTAAGGTATTGGACACTCGGAAATCATTCCCTCAGATCAGTCCAGAGCCGCTGAGCAGGCATCGGCTTCTGAGGGTGTTTTAAGACCTACACAACTATATGTAAAGCCTACTCCAGCTTCTAAAGCAAAGTCTACAGTAGCTTTAAAGACAAAGAAACAAGTACAGCATTCTCCAAGACAGACTTCCATGCCTAAGAAACAGATGCTCAAAATGGCCGAAGACCTTATTACCTTGATCAGGGGTTCCCATCCCCCTCCTGACAAGAGGCCTAGGCAAGAGACAGACTATGACTCTTCAGATCAGGTTTCCATTTCCTCTGACTCCTCTTCTGTACAGGAGTACTCTCTTCCTCCCTATGAGGATTCTGATGCTGAAGAATCCAGTCCTTCAGCCTCTCCTCCTGAGGATTATTCTTTTGGGGAAACCCTGCACACCATGAGGGAGCATTTCCACTGGGAGAGCCAAGATTACTCTGAATCAAAGAAAAGGCTTAGAGATTTTCTTTTACTTCCTCAGCACAGGCCTCTTGCTATTCCACCTGTACTAGACATCGTAGATGATGTATTCTCAGAGTCCGGCCTTTCTCCAGACTCCTTACCTACAGCTCCTGTTAAGCCAGACAGATACTACAGGGTTCCAGATTCACATAAATTTCTTTATAAAAACCCTGCTGCTGACCCAGAAACTATTTCTCAGGGTTGCAAGGGGGTTAAGGCCGCCACTGCAAAAAACCCTGTCCCTTCTGACAGGGATTCAAGGACACTAGACAGATGGGGGAAAAAGGTTTACACTTCTGCTACTTTGGCTGTGAGGGCTTTAAATTGTCAATTTCATATGATTAAATATCAGCAATACTTAATGTCACTGTTAAAACAGAAAATGTTGACCAATTCTGATTGTACAGAAAATAAGGAAATACAGGATTTAATGCATGCAACTGAACAAGTGAGAAAGCATACATTTCAGTGTGGTTTTGATTCACTGGAGGCCACCTGCAGGGACGCAGTTACGGGTTCTGTCATTAGGAGGCATGCTTGGTTAAAGGAACAAAATCTGCCTGATCATGTTAAAGCAAAATTATTAGATGCTCCATTACAGCATGATACTTTATTTGGTGTTAAAGCAGAGGAGGTTTTGAAGAAAATGGAGGACAAAGCAAAATCTATGCAAACAGTAAAGGATTTCTTACAGGTTCAGCCACCAACATTTAGCAGGAACTGGCCTACAAAGAATTGGTCCTTTCCAGTGTTGGACAGGCCACAAAGAGGCAGATATAGATGTCCCAGAGGCAGATCCCAGCCCCAGGGCTAATACAGGCCTAAACAGTGGGGCTCTTCTACCTCCAAAAGTGGAGAAGACAAAGCACAGCCATACAGGAAACAGTCCCAATGACTTGCCTCTGCCAGCACCAAGCAATTATCTTCTTGCAACCCCCTTAGGGGGAAAACTAGCTCTTTTTTCTCAAAATTGGCACATGATCACCCAGGACAAATGGGTATTCAATATAGTGTCTCAGAGCTACAAGTTCCACTTTCACACTCTGCCAAAGGCAAAAGGTATGCCAAACCTGACACACAATCAATGGGCAGAGGCACAAAAAGAAGTTTTGTCCCTTATTTAAATGAGGGCCATTCAGCAAGTACCACAGCAAGAACAGGGACAAGGATTTTACTCAAGACTTTTCTTGGTTCCCAGAAAGGACAAAGCCTGGAGACCAATACTGGATCCGTCTTTTCTAAACACATTTCTGGACGTTCCAAAATTCAAAATGTTAACTCTGCAGCAGCTTCTGCCCATGCTGGACAAGAAGGCCTGGCTTGCAACTTTGGACCTAAAAGAGGCATACCTGCATATTCCAATCAGACAATCTTGCAGAAGATACCTCAGATTCATAGCTGGCTCAATGCACTACCAATTCTCTGCACTGCCCTTTGGCTTATCTACTGCACCCAGTGTCTTCACAAAATGCCTGGCACCAGTAATTGCATTTTGCAGACAAAGAGGAATTCAAATTTATCCTTACTTGGACGACTGCCTTATACAAGCAGAGAACAAAGACACTCTACTAAAGCATCTGGCATTCGTAAAAAGATTATTAATTTGCCTAGGGTACACAGTGAACGAAAAGAAATCAAAGCTAGTACCCCCTCAAAAGATAATATTCCTGGATGCAAGCTTAAATACAACTGCCCAGATGGCTTATCTCACGCCAGACAAACAAAGGCAACTAACTTCTTACTTTGAAATGTTGGCAACAAAGACCCAATTATCTGCAAGAAAAATTCTGCAGGCTTTGGGCTTCATGGCATCCTGCATTCTGCTAATTCCATATGCCAGACTGCATATGAGGAAACTTCAATGGTACCTAAAAAGTGTCTGGACTCAACATTGTCAAAGCCTGGAAGCATTAATTACCCTCTTTCTTTGCCTGCAACAGGAGTTTTGATGGTGGGCACATGCCTGTCACCTTAACAAGGGACAGCCATTCACTCTACCCACAGCCAGGAAGTCAATAACAACAGATGCATCAGATTATACCTGGGGAGCACACATGACAGGAAAATGTATTCAGGGCACATGGTCCACCAGCCAAATGCATCTACATATCAATCAAAAAGAGATGCTAGCTGTTCAGAATGCCCTGACAGCTTTCAAGGATTTTCTCCATCCAGGACAACTACTGAAAAGGACGGACAATACTACAGTCATGTGGTACATAAACAAGCAGGGAGGCACGCATTCCTACCCCCTCTGCAGACAAGCCATGACTTTGTGGGACACGGCATTGACTTATCAAGTACACCTGCAAGCACAATTCGTGCCAGGAAAGAACAATACTCTGGCAGATGAACTAAGCAGAAACCTTACAGATCCCCACGAATGGAAACTGGATCCACAAGTCATCAGCATGATAACAAAGGAATGGCGATGCCCAGACAAAGATGTATTTGCCTCCCCTCACAACTGCCAACTACAGAAATTCTGCACAAGGACTTATCACAAGCAAGCATGGAAAGTGGATTATCTGTCATTCAGCTGGAAAAGTCTAACAGTATATGCCTTTCCTCCTCTACGTCTCCTACCCAAGGTACTCCTAAAGGTCAGTCAAGAGAAGCCAAAAATTATTCTGATTTCCCCAGACTGGCCACGCCAGCACTGGTACCCAATCCTAAAAAGCTTGTCTCAAGGCCCAGCCTGGACATTAACTTTAATTCCTCACTTACTGACCCGGCGAAACAATTGGATTCTGCACAGCCAACTCAGGACCCTAAATCTGGCAGCATGGCGGATAATGTAGCCATTCAAAGCAGTGATGGATGTTATTTTGGAGGCCAGGGGAGGCCCAGTACCAGAAAATCTTATGCAGAAAAATGGAAAAGATTCTGTGCTTGGAACCAAGCACAAGGAATTGACACATCTGTACCAAATATTCCTCCGATATTGCAATACCTAACCGAGATGCTGGACAAAGGCCTATACTTTTCATCAATTAAAATTTGTGCCTCTGCCATTTCAGCTCATTACAATATGGAACCTCCTATTTTTTCCCATCCATTGCTAAGGCAGTACCTCAGAAGGGCCAAAAACATAAGACCTCCATGAAGAGCCCCAATACCTGCATGGGACCTCAGTAGTTATGTCTTGGAAAAACTCACACTGCTGCCTTTTGAGCCAGCCAATACAGCTGAAGTTTTTATCTTGGAAAGCAGCTCTGCTCCTAGCAATAACCTCTGCAAGACGAGTTTCAGGGTTACAGGCACTCATGGCTGTGGAACCTTTCATCATTTTCCATCCAGACAGGGTTTCTCTAAGGACAAACCCAACATTTATGCTTAAGGTAGTGTCCAGTGTGGCCCTTAACCAAACCATTCATTTTCCTACCTTTTATCCAAACCTACAGAATAAGGGTGAGAGACTTCTGCATTCTTTGGACATACACAGACATTACACTTCTACTTGGACAAAATTAAAGCTTTCAGTAAAACCGAGCAACTTTTAGTAGCATATGCTGCAGGATCTTAAGGAAAGCCTATCTCAAAACAGACTATTTCAAAATGGATAGGCCACTGCATTCGTTTCTGCTACTCATAACATGGCAAATCAGTGCCCAAGGGCATTAGGCTTCATTCTACCAGGGCAGCAGCCACTTCAGCAGCCTTTCTCAGAGGAGTACCAACCAAAGACATTTTAGAGGCTGCAACTTGGAGTTCAGTGCACACTTTTACAAAGCACTACCATTTACCACTCTGCTTTAAATCCAGAGCAGGCTTCGCCACTGCAGTTCTGCAAGGTCTTATAGCCTCTCCTAATCCTATTTAGGCCCAGCCACCCAACCTCAGCTTTGGGATTCAACCCAAGAGTAATGACTGCAACAGTGAAACACGATAAACATAGTACAGTTGTGTACCTACTATAAATGTAGATGTTCGAGTGTATTCACTGTTGCAGTCCAGGTTACCCACCCACCATCCCCCTTTTCTTTGCTGGGACTTACCTATACTTCTCTATCTTATACAACCTATGTGGTGTATTTGCTTGTAGATGAAGGATATGTTTATTTTACTGCATACATAATTATTGGCATAATATTTTTAGCCTACCATTTTGGGGGCACCTGACATCTGGGGCAAGAAAAACTGAAGAAAATGGCGTCTGCTGCATCTTTTATACCCCTGGTGCTCTGACGTCAAGGAAGAGGCGACAGCAACTGATGCCGGACCTAGACTTTGGAATTCTGGCCGACTGCGGGTAGCCTACCAGCAGGATAACCCAAGAGTAATGACTGCTACAGTGAATACACTCGAACATCTACATTTGTGGTAGGTACACAACTGTACTTTTCCCTCCCTCCATCCCTCTCTTCTTTTTCCTCTCTCTCTCTCTCCTTACAAGGGACATTTTGGTATTTACTTTCTACTGGTGGGGTTCTTCCACCAGAACCTGGCTCCCACTTGGGGGCTCTTGACAAGGCAAGAAAAACTGATGTAATGGTGTCGGCTGCCTTACTTTATACTACTGATGACCTGATGTCAGTCCTGAAACGACAGCAGCCGACACAGAAATACTAAGCCTCTGGTATTCAGGCCAGCCAAGGGCTACACTGGCAGGGATAACCCAAGTATGATGATTGCAACAGTGAATACACTCGAACATCTACGTTTATGGTAAGTGTACACAACTGTACTTTCCTCTCATCATGTATCTATGTATGCATATGCATATTTCCTTATATAAGATTGCAAACTCGATCTGAGATAATGTAGACAGGGGCATTATGGATAGACCTTTAGCTCGAGAGGTTTTTTGGCTGGAGCAAGCTATATAATGGCCGTATCAGTTCCAAGGATAGGAACTGTAACCCGTCAAGAACAAATGAAGACTGATGACACAGATGGAACGTTATGGTAAGACGTAACTTCTTTTTATCATTCACAAGAAAAGACTGTTTTGATAAATTCATTACTAACGTGAAAAATAGCATACTTAGCAAGTATATCTATGCTGCTAACAGTATTTGAAAAGTAACTGTTGTAGATATTGTTTTCATTTGTTTGGGGCTCTAGATTAAACCCAGTAAAAAGAGATGTTTATTATGTAAATAAAGAGGATGGAGGTTTAGAGTTAATTAACCCAGTGGTATATGTTGCTTCAGTAAATGTGTACAAAGTGTTAAAGTGGATAGTTGAAAAAGATGAGAGATTAGTAGTAAAAATGTATAAATATAAGCATGATAAAGTTTAGGTTATGGTAAAAAGATTGTATAAATGGAGAAATAAATGTTACCAAGAAATAATATATTTCTGTAAAATAAAAATTGATGATATAGAAAAAGATAGAAGAGTATGGTATAAGAATGCAGTGATTAAGCATTACTGTGTAAAACCAGGAAA
The DNA here is from genome assembly GCF_019279795.1 of Protopterus annectens. Classification (NCBI taxonomy): domain Eukaryota; kingdom Metazoa; phylum Chordata; order Ceratodontiformes; family Protopteridae; genus Protopterus; species Protopterus annectens. The sequence goes on along the minus strand of NC_056727.1, from coordinate 887,726,804 downwards.
AATTATAACAGATGAAAAAATTAAAGCTATAAAAATAAGAGGCAAATGCTGTAATTAGAAAGTACAATGTCAAGATTTTTTGTGGAGAGTGGTAATAAATGCATTTCCAGTAAAAGAAAATATGCCCTATAAAAAGAAGAGTGATAACTTGCTTACATTGTCAAGAAGAATAAGAAACTGCAGAACACTTGTTTTTAAAGTATAACCGAGTAAAAAAGTTATGGGGAGAAAACTTTTTGGAAGATATAAAAGAAGTGGGTAAAATAAACATGCATATGATTAAATATGGATATTATAAGAATGGAAGTAAAGAATGTGTTAAAAAATAGCTAAAAAATGTTTTATGTTGTACGGGTTATATGGAATGAAAGAATAAATGAAATTATGTTTAATGGTGAATGGATTTTAGCAATGATATTAAGTAAATTCAGATGGTGGTTATGGAAAAAGGAGTGGGAGTCTAATGGGGATAAAAATTGGTATGATTATAAAGGAAATTATGAATATGTGTAAACAGATTATCTGAAGTTGTTGTCTTCATTTGATCTTCGACCTGTGGGTTCCCGGATCCGGCACTGATCCAACTCAGCCGCATATCCAGCATCTGATCCAAGCTGAAAAGCTTCTCCCCTACCCATAATGCCCCTGTCTCCTTCATCCCTTTAGATCATGTTTGCCGCGCTAATGTCCATATCACGATCCATGCTCTCTGCAAAATTTGTTGGGTAAGTGACTCTATTATTTCCTTTAGCTGTATTATTTCTAATATACTTTCTCCCTTTTCTGTTTTTTTACCTCCCCTCATGCTCCCTGCTTCAGTTAAAATAAAAAAAAAAAAATCCCTCCTTTCTCTTTCCTGTCTAACCTGTGAGTGTGGTCTCTGTGTGAGTGAGTGTGTTGGGCCGTGTGGTTGGGAGTACATCTGAAACCCCCAAACCAGGCTTCCAGAAATGCACAGAGTGTGGACACAAGCTGTCTCCAGCTGATGAACACACTCTGTGCATTGAATTTCTTGGGGTAACCCATTTGTATACCTCCTGTTCCATCTGTGCTTGGTTTAATCTCCGGGCACTGATGGACAGGATAAATAAGTTAATTTTGAGTGGCCTTCTTCCCCATCCTGCCACCAGGGCACAGGCCTCTTCTGCCCCCGCTTCTACTTCTGTCTCCACCCCGGCCTGTTGGACTCAATCTCCTGCTAAGAGGTCCGGGGATGGAGACAAACCAGCCAAATCCAAGGCAGGGCCAGGAAGTGATCCCCAGATCACTCGGCTTTGGCCGTCCCTCCAGTGAAAGTTAGGTCGGGCCCGAGGACGGAGTCTCCCCGGCTCCATTCTCCTCTGTTCTTTCCTGAGCTGGAGGAGCTTCAGACCCGGTTGCTGGCTCAGGCTTCCCCTCACCGCCGCTCTAGGCCAGTGTCAGTGGCCTTCTCTTCTCACTCCACCTGCCAGCTTTCTGTAGTGGAAATGGATAGGATGATGCAGAAGTTTATCCGCACTCAAATAGTTGGGAGTCCTGCCTACCCCCTCTCCTTCTGGAGCAGGGGCATGCAATCCGTGTTCATCCCTATTACGTCTTCTGCAATCTCCAGTTTCGAAGCCCCTGGATGCAAGGACACTTGGGTGTTGAGCTGTCAACTCAGATGGTACCTTGTACATCGATGCTGGCCATGGCCCTTAGAAGGTCAGATCTGACCAGCTCGGATCCGTCCAGCTTTTTGAGCCGTAACTTTGGTGCAGGATCCAACGGGATGGTGTCAGCTCCAAGCCTTTCGGAGCAGAGCCTTCCCCTTAGTATATTGGCACCTGGAGGTTCGGCTCCGGCTCCCCCATTGAGTCAGAGGGTTACTGCTTCGGCCATTATTCCTTCTCAGGAGGTCTGTCCCCCTTTTGGCTTTTGACGTGGTCGAGAGGGACCTCTCGATCCCATCGAGACCTCTGATGATCTCATCTTTGGATTCTGTCCTGACTCCCTCTGTCTCTGGTGTGGATCCGGCCATTCTACCATCTCAGAGACAGCCTGCTGCCTCTTTGCCTCAGGGCGCTCACACTTAGGAGCAGTGAGACGTTGGCGAGTCCTCCTCAGAGACTCCCATTGAGGAGGTTCCTCACAAACACGTGCAAAAGGAGGCACTTGGACTCCCCACCAGAGTCCCTCGCAGAAAACACCGATTTGGAGGAAGGGGAAGGTTCCCCCCAGTCACCCCCCAAGGATGTCATCATGGAAATCCTATGTCATGGTGGAGGTGGTCTGCCCACAAAACTAACTTGGATGAATTGGTGTTCCTGGAGGCATTTGGAGCAGGACCCCCTACTTCCTGGGTGTCCCCTCCCACGGATCCTTTGGTAGATCTTATTACATCTTGGGCGTGGAAGGAACACAACATGGTGAAGTCCATTCCCAAACGCCTGTTGAGTCCCCCTTCAGACAGGACCCATTGGACTAAGGGAATTCCCATTTGATGCCATGGTGGTGGCAGCCGCCATTAAGAAAGAGTTAGCCCGGGAGAGCTCCATGGTCCACCCTTCTGACCAAGAGTCCAGGATGATAGACTTTTTTGAGAAGCTGGTTTATGCTTCACCGACCTCTTCTGTGCATGTGCTGAATTATATGGCACACATGATTAGGCTGCAGCGTGACCTGGTCAAGGAGGTTGATTAGTCTCTCCCTGGGTCCATGTCGGCGGAGGACAAAAAAGTGTTCTCCTCCCTAATGGCCACCCTCACACCTATCGCTAACACCTCTATGCGTCTCCTCTCCCATGCAACTGAGGGTGCCACTAGAGCTGCCGGTACAGGCGTTGCCATCAGGAGCCATGGCTAACTCTGGCTCTGTGCTTTTTTGGAACCCTTTAAGGCATCTTTTATGAATGCCCCGTATGACGGTTCCTCCCTGTTTGGGAAGTCTGTATGTGACACTTTAGTCCAGAGTGAGAAGGACACGGAGACTCTGTCTGCCATGGGGATCTGCTTTTCTGACCCTCAGTGAACCTTCTTGAGGAATCAGTGAGGGGCCAAGAAGATGTGGTTCCAAAATCTCAGAGCTATTCCCAGGACACTCAGCTGCTCATCTCTGGAGGCAGTCGGGGGTTGCCTATTGCTACACCTAACAGCATGGTAGTCCATCATGGAAAGGGAGGATGCAGCACTGGAAATTGCAAGGCTGCTAGAAAAGTGAGTCATCCAACCCATACCCCCAGACCAGTCTGGGTAAGACATTTATTCCATGTTCTTTTTGGTTCCAAAGAAGACGGGGTACTTATTTTTGATCTCTCCACCTTGAACCTGTCAGTGGCCAAGATGAAATTTCGGATTGTCACCCTCCTATCTATTTTGCTCTTCTTGCAGGAGAACAATTGGATGTGCTCAATCGACCTTCAGGATGCGTAGTTCCATATAAAAATGGAAAGGCGCTCCCGGAGGTTCCTCCACTTCTGGCTGGGGGCCAGTCATTATCAGTTCAGAGCACTCCTCTTTGGTCTCACCGCACCCCCCAGAGTGTTCACCAAAGTGATGGCAGTGGTAGCGCCTCACCTGAGACTACAGGGCATACAGGTTTTCCCCTACCTGGACGATTGACTCATTGCTGCCCCTTCTAGGTATCTGCTTAGTCAAGTGAGGGATTCCTTTCTTTTCTTAGCCCAGTGGTTAGGCATTACCATCAATCTCAACAAGTTGTCACTGGCCCTGATTCAAGTATTAGATTTCATTGGGGCTCGAACGGACACAATTCAAACCAAAGTCTTTCTTACCCTGGAGAGGATTCAGTCTCTGAAGCTACATGTCCTTTGCATTCTTCAAGCTCAGTCACAGACCGTGGAAATTGTATTAAGGACGCTGGGGTCCATGGCGGCCATGATCAATCTCTTGCCTGTGGCATGTTTTCACATGTGGGTTCTTCAATGGACCCTCGCAGTCCAACAGTCTATGTTAGCTCTCCCTTTGATCATCCTGTTCGGGTCTCTTGCGTGTGCAGGGACTCTCTTCTGTGGTGGATTCATTCTCCGGATCTTGTTCGAGATAACTGTTTTCTTCTACCTTCCCCCTCGGCCACAGTGACCATGGATGCTTCCCTGCTGGGGGGGGGCACTGCTCGGGAGGGACAGTCCAAGACACGTGGTCCCCCTATGAGACCAGATTTCATACAGTGTCCTGGAGATGAGGGTGGTGCTTCTAGCGTTGTAGGCTCTCCGTGCCCATCTTCCCCCAGGGATGATTGCTATCCAGGCAAGACAATATGTCTGTGGTCTGATACATCAACAAACAGGGTGGAACCAGGTCTTACCCTCTATGTCGCAAAGCCATGAGAGTGTGGGAGTGGGTGATCTCCACCGGCCATTTTCTGGTGGCAATGCACATTCCGGGGAGGTTCACCATTCTAGCGGACAGGCTCAGCAGGTCTATATTAAATGCCTTACGAGTTGTCTCTGAATCCTTCAGTAGCGAAATGGATCTTTCTCAAGTTGGGTCGGCCTTCTTGCAATCTCTTTGCCTTTCTTTCCAATGCAAAATGCAACGAGTTCTTCTTTCTGAACCCTCCACCGTGGGTAGCCCCCAGAGATGCTCTGATTCATGCTTGGACCCTGGTCTTCTGTATGCTTATCCTCCTCTTCCCTTTATCCCAAAATTCCTTCAGAAAGCTCGCAGGCTGGGGAGCTTAGTTATCCTCATTGCCCCATTCTGAACTCATCAGGTTTGGTTTCCCTCTCTGTGGTCTTATCTGGTGGCTCCACCAATGGACGTTGGATCTGGTTCCAGATCTTATTTCTCATCCTTCAGGGATTTCCCATTCAGACCTGAGCAGTCTGAAGCTCAACGCTTGGCTGCTCCAGTTCTCATGATAGCCAGGACTCTTGGCTTAGCTTCGCCTGTCAAAAGAATCCTACTGGCGGCTCATAAGTCTTCCACCAAAAAGGTGTACTCCAGCAAATGGAAGCATTTTTCGATCTGGGACTTGTTGCATGCCCTAGATCCCTTCACTGCCCCAGTTTCTGCGGTTTTGGAATTTTTGGTGGGGATCTTTCAGAAGGGTGATAGTTCTTCTACAGTCAGGGTTCAACTTGCAGCGATTTCTAATTTTCATGTAGGTGATAATATGGCTTCCTTAGCATCCTCTAAGCTTTGCAAAGCCTTTCTATAAGGCACCTTTCTTCTTCGTCCCCCACTGAAGGACCCAACGCTGGCATGGGATCTTACATTAGTTCTGCAAGCTCTAGTTTTGTCCCCTTTTGAGCCTGCAGTCTCTGTGGATCTGCAATTTCTGTCCTGGAAGACAGCCTTCTTGGTTGCTATTACTTCTGCCAGGTGGGTTTCGGAGCTTCAAGCTTTGTCTGTTAAGCCTTCTTATATGATTTTTCAGATGAATAGGGTATCTTTGCGTACTAATCCATCCTTTCTCCCTAAGGTAGCTTCGGAGTCCAATATTAGCCAGGTGATTAATCTCCCAGTCTTTTTCCCAAATTTTCAAAACAAGGGAAAATATGAATTGCATTTGTTAGATGTGCACAGACAGTTGTGTTTTTTACCTGCACAGGACTAAATCTTTTCGCAAGTCTGACCAGTTCTTCATTTCCAGTTATAAACCATTTTGGGGGAAACCAGTATCTAAAGTCACCGTTGCTTGTTGGATTTCCCAGTGTATTATTCTGACACATTCTGCTAGGGGTTTATCCCCACCAGGTTATGTGAAGGCACATTCCACCAGATCTGTGGCTACTTCAGCAGCCTTTTGGTCTGCAGTTTTGTTAGATGATATCTGATCTGCAGCTACTTGGGCTTCATCTCATACTTTCATTTTGCATTATACGTTGGACATTTTATCTAGGAATAGAGCATCCTTTGGCTTCGCCATGCTCCGCAATATCCTTCCATGAGGACCTTCCAGGTGTTTAGTAGCTGGGGACTCTGTCCCACAGGTTGAAGATCAAATGAAGACAACAACTTCAGGTAAAGAAATTATGTACTCACCATAATATTCCATCTGAGTTGTTGTTCTTCATTTGTCTTCAGCTGTCCCTCCCTACTTCCCCCTGCCTTGCACAGGTTGTGTGGTGGTCTGACGAGTAGAGGACATGGTCACCTTCTGTGGACCTTTTACTCTTCCCTCTTTGCTTATACAGATGTTTAACATGTGACAAGATGTTGGGTTGGGTGTGGACAGCAGTTTGGAAGCAAACCCGATCTGAAGGGAGGAAGGAGACAGGGACATTATGGGTAGTGGAGGAGCTTTGAGCTCGGATCAGATGCTGGATATGTGGCCGAGTCAGATCAATGCCAGATCCGGGAACCCACAGGTTGAAGACAAATGAAGAACAACAACTCAGATGGAACGTTATGGTGAGTACCTAGCATCTTTTTATATTTATGTATTTGTGCATATGTAAATACTTTGCAAATAAGAGTTATTTTTGTATATGAATACAGGATCCCTACTTTTTTGATAGGTACCATAGGATCTTTTACATCTACTTGAGCTAATACCAATTCATGCAGATGGAACCTGGGTTTAAAGTCTACAGAATGCTCCCTTATGCAGTCAATTTGCCTGGTGTGGGAAAAAATCCACAGCCTTCCGCTTCATAGGTGAGCGTGGTACCTGTTGTACCACTGAGTCCTCCAGCAGTGAGTGTGAAGCTGCCTTGTAAGTTTGGATCTCATGTACTACAGGGTTATGCTCCTTTAACATTTTTACTAGGTTGTTATGGCTGTCTTTTGTTAATGAGTGTAAGGAGGGGTTCAGTACTGCATGCCTGTGCTAGAAGAGCCATCGTTAGTCTTAAGCAATTAGATCAAACTTCCATGTAGTATGTAATGTAGACAACATTGGTCAACCCTTGTGTTTCCATGATGGCCACCATATTGTGTTTTCTTTTTTAAATTTTGAATCCACCCAAAATGGAAGATTTGCAGTACAGATATCATTTGCATCAGCAACCCTTTTCCATTGTTTAAGGCTGTTTGTGTTGTCGCAGTACAGTATCAGGAACATACTGTGGATGGTGTGCATTTTATTTCCAAACATATTGCAAGAGAGGAAGTGCTGTTAAGAGTGCTAGTTTCTGGTTTAAACCATAGTTTGCCAATTCTGGCCCATAGTGTAGAGGGATAAAGTCCTTACTGCACTCTAGACAACCTGTGTTTGACTAGCAACATGGGTGCTCGAGGGATTGGGTGGGTAAAGGTGGGAGGTAAGTAGCCGATGCAGGCTCACCCATCCTGGGGGAGAGAGGCTACACATGCTCATTGCTATAGCAGCATTAAGATCCTGGCAAGCTGTATGCTGTAATCAGTATACTGTTACTGTTTGGTTGTATGTGCAGAAGCTTGCATGCACCTCAAAGGCAGTAATTGCAAAACTATAAGGCTGCTGTGAGATGGTGAGTGGTAAGGGCACACTTTCTCGTAGCGGTGTGATATCACAGTGGCATTCTTGATGATCTCATTGGCCCCAGATAGGGGTTAGTGTGTGCCCAGGTGAGGCACCTAGTGAATGAGGAGACAAGGTAATAGCAGCTTATTGCCAGCTGCAGTGAGGGGGGAAACATAGTTGCTGATTTGTCTGTGACAAAGTTAGTGGAGTATGCAGAGGTGAAGACTTCTGAGTAAAATGTTAATCTATACAACCTGTCCCTATGTCTTTAGTGCATATTTATAAGATAAGAGTAGGAAGCATTTTCCTGTTCTTGATAAAATGATGGGGGTATCTTTGTAAGGCATTTATGATTTTACAGGGTGATCAGTTTAACTGCATCAGTGCAATCAATATATGAGCAGTGTAGCATTGGCCAAGAGTACACTGTTGCAAAAGTGTAATTTCATACTGTCCTTGAGGGTAGGTTCCTGTAAATGCGGTGTGTGTGAATGATAGTAAATGCCAGAGTACTTGTGTGCTGATTTACACCATCTAAAGGGAAAATAGAGGTTATTTCTCAGTCTCCTAGATGCTTAATTGGCAAAGAGCAGCTTAGTTTTGTTATTTACTTTGAGTACTGGGAAAGAACAAAATTAAGCTTCTGTGCATTTAGGGATATTAGCAAAAAGCAATCATCATGGATCTTTTTGTTCCCTACCAGACTTGACTCATGGCTCACTGCCTTTACCCATATGGCCTGTTTATTCCACATTGGGGTTGAGAAACAGACATCCATGAGCTAACTGAAAGTCCAACAGTTAATTTGTTCTGATCTAAGATGCCTTATTAACTTATTTGTTTCCCATTCATTTCTGTCCCCATGGTGAGAGTGGGTCAGCCTGTCAGTTGAGTGAGTGGTCCACCCTCCCGTGTTTGAGCATCCATCCTTCCTTGTAGCAACTCATTTAACTCTGCTTTCTGAGGCCAGAAGCATGCTTCCATACACTGTCTCAGCTTACATGCATACAGGCAGCAGCACATGTGCATGGGCTTATGCTCTATAGGTTCAGTACCAAGTGCTCTTGCTAAGTCTGAAGTGGTGAGCCAGATCTGCCTGTCTTTCCCAGGATGGATGAGCTGACAGCAGCCACTCACTCCTATTCTCTCCTGCTAGCTCATGCAAGCACCCAAGCCTCGGATCAAACTTAAGGTTGTCGGGGATCTTTTATAATGTGCTAGTGGTTCGGTGGCTATAAGGAAAAAGGTGAGGACCAGTGGGCACCTTTGCCTAGTACCCTTGAACAGCCCAAAGGAGGATGAAAGGGTGCTACCAGATGTCACTACTGCATAGGCTGAATGATCTAGTGCTGTGATCAGTGTTTTCTACCAAGAGGTGATTGCAAGGGTTTTGAGAACTGTTCACTTGTATTCACAATGAATAGAATGAGACACCTTTTTAGAGTCGAGCAGTACTGCTGTGGCTGTGATCGATGCTTCGTTATGTCCCTGCATGAGAGTTATTGTTCAGAGACTGTCAACACGACCTACCCATAGCAAAGCTAGCTTGATCAGGATGTAATATCATATGTATTAAATAGAAGAGTTTGAAACCTGGTAACTAACATACTTGAGTATAGTTTTGCTTTTTCCCTGGGGGATTACTTTTTATCCCCTTTTCCAGGATGTGTGGTCTTTCACTCACAGTTTGCTCATAGGTTGATCAGTAAAATAGGTGTGCATTTCTTTATTTTCTGAGTATCTTATATTTTCTTTGTTTGGGTGGTGGTTATTATTATGCATGATTATCTCATTTATTTCACAAGGAATTAATTTGATTGATAGCTAATTCAATCATACCAATACATATGTATATTAGAATCTGAACAAGAGAACATACACATGATTCTTTTAGGGATGCTTCTTTTCTGACCATGTCTTGGAACAGTTTGCAAATTAAGTTTGGCATTTCTTTATGCAGTAGTTTCCACAGGTTGAAGGAGAATTTGTGTGGACCTAATGCTTTGCCATTAAAGAGCTCTCTGACTCTGAAGCAACACTGGAGTTATCAGTAGTGAAAAGGTTAAGACTATGCAACTATATATGATGAGCTTTATGATGATGAAGGTAATGGTGGTACACATTCCAATAATACATACAGCAACTTCTGTGGTATTATACACCATGTGATTGTAAAGTTGGTCTTCATGACTCCTGTGCCTTGCTTTCTTCGTATCAGGGAAGCCATCTGCCCAGGCTACAATTATTCAGATAGGACTTAGAAAGTACACCGTGTTGGGTAATACGTCATAAAGTTCAGGATGTGAACACTTGCTTCCTAAAGTGGTTAATCACTTTTTACTCATCTGGAAAGTAGACTGCTACTTTCAGAGGCTTTGTGTTTTGCTTCAGTATTACTGCCAGAACTGTCATATCCTGCTTGTGTTTCTCTTCTCAAATAAGGAGTACAGAAAATCTTACTGGCTGTCCTTGGTACTGGGACCACTGTGCCTGGATATATTTTCGTTACATTGATGGCATCTTTTGGAATGACCTGCAGAAGTGGGCCATTTGGTTGGACTGATGGGCCATACTGCAGGGTTTTTATTAGTTTTTGTTGAGGTTTTGTGAACCAAGCTTTCATTTCTCCATAATTTGGAGAATTTTACCAAATTCTGAGTCATTTCTTAAAGGTTGTGGGGAGTCTCCACCCTCACCACATTTGAAGTACTCCATTAGATGATCTCTTTCCCCTTCCAAGTGCCTGGATTTTCAGAGTTCTTTGGAAAAGCTTGTGGCGAGTCCTACTTTATGGTCTCTGCTGTTCTTTTGCTTGCTGTGGCATTTTCTAGAATTTGTGCAGTCACCTGATTGAGTCTTAAAGGTGACAATGGAGGAGGTCTCATTAGATGAGTCTGATGGTTACACTGTTACAGCTTAGCTAGGGGTCTACCGAGAAATTTCCTTGAGAATTTTTGCATCAGTGATGTTAGAACTATTGCAACTGAAATAGCTACTGTCTGCCCTAGGTCTGTTAACTTCAGTGGCCTAACAGAGAAAAAAGAAGTATGTTAAAGTTGTCTTGTGGGTAATGGGCACATAAACTGAAACAGAATATGGAGGAATTTGATGGCACCAAAAGACAAATTAGAACTGGAACTTCCAGTTGTGGTAAACCCCCTTTACCTAAAACCTATGCTTAGATTCAGTAAAGGTAGTCAGAGAAATAGAAATGTTTAGAAAAATAATTAGCATTATTACAATCTGTTTGGTAATCTAAGGTTTCAACCTAGAAAAAAAGTGGAACATCTGGGCAAAGCCACTGAACAGAGATCTTCTTCTTATTTTGCCCCAAAAGGTAAAGCAACAATCTTTGTAGAAAGAAGGGAGAAAATTTAACACTGTATGCTAATACTGGTGCAGTCACCGACCAGGGAACCATTAGCCATAAAAATGGAACACACATTCTATTATTGTTGCTTCTTCAGAGTTCCACAGTACCTGGTACTGTTAATTGTGATCAATTAGCTGTGCACCCCCCCCACACACACACGTATTTTGGGAGCTCCAGTGATCTGTTCACAACTCTTTTGTTCTGTTCGCTTGTTTTATTCCAGGACATGATGCATACTGGTCCTACCAGCATCAGCCCTTGTGGCAAACAGACCGTTAATGGCTCAGGTTTTGGACAGACCAGCTTTCAGCCAAGTTTACATCAGTCTGTCAGACACCAGAGTACCACACGTCAGCATAGGAGACATCAATTCACTTCTTGTCAGGGTATATGATATCAGTAGGATTATTAAAGTCAACCCATGTGTTGCATTTAGAGGTATTTTGCCCTGGCCACACACAGTACAGGCACTGTAACTGTTATCAACATGATTGTCCCAGTTAGACTTTATATGGCAGTTAGTGTAAAGGAGTAAAGCTTTTACTTGATAATAGGGTGCTTCCTGTGCTGAAGGTACAGGTCTGATTTATTTCCACCTTTAATTTGCCTACCATGTGACCTTGAGCAAGTCACTTAACCAGACAGTGCTTTTGGGGTGCTTGGGAATTTGGCCTAGGTCTTTAATGGTCTCTTGGATTGCATGCCTGGTAACTACTTGTGAACTCTGATAAGCATCCCTTTGAACTTGGTAGGCATTTTGTGAAATGGACTAAGGGCTGTACACCAGAGTTGAAGAAAGTAGCATAAAAGCCAGTTGTATTCCAAAAACGAGTATGCAGAGGAGCAAACTATAGTAAAGTGGTGTTATTTACAGTTAGATATAATTTTAGACCAAAGCTATACCCACAAAAAAGTATGCAGTCTGTGGCTGTTTAGTTCTGTTATTGAGGTTTTTATGGTGGGAAAGACCTGATGACAAATGGAAGTTGCAGAGCAATTTAGTAAGGAAAAGGTGTTAACAGCTTGGGAGATTTTTATGGCTCAACTACGTCAAATTGCCAGCTTGAGTCTTGATAGTTGCATCCCATGGACCACTTGAACAGGTCTATTATTGCCATGTATTGAAAGCGTTCACTTACCTTGATGACAGATTTTAGTCATCTGTTATTTATTTAGTGTTTTGTCATAACTAAACATTTCACACAGTTTCTCACAAATATTTAAAAAAATCCATCATTTATGTCATGTATAATAATTAATGTTTCTGGTTCCACAATTTTACTCATTCATTCAGCTTCCAGTACCTGCTTTATACTATTCATGGTCTTGGGGGAGCTAAAGTCCTCCCTGACCGGCATCAGGCACACAGCAAGGAATCATTCTGGATGGGATCTCAAAATCACTGGTCAGTGCTTGCTTATGCACTGACACACACACACACGCACACAAGCACGCAGGCAATTAGAAAATTGCCAGTTCTCTTGTAAGCATGTCTTTAAGGTATGGAATTTAAGTGGAAACCCCAGGAAAATACTACATGGATACAGGGTAGACTTACAGAACCTGTACAGAAGACACAGTTAGACAGTAATGTTAACTGTTGGGCCACTCTGCCTCACTAAGTCTAATACGGTTTGGAGAATGAACCAACCATGTATAATGTGGTTTACAGAAGCAGTTGGCAAACAGTATTAATTATGCGCTTGTTGCAAAAGATACAACTTTTTAACAGAACTACTGGCATATGTAGCCTTAGCCTATAGTGCCTGGCTTCTTTTTCATGTCTGCTACAAACGCAGAACTAAAACAATGTGTGTAGTTCATACTAAGTTCACAAAGAACCCTTTATATCTTATTCATTCTAATTTCTTTGCTTCTCTGAAGTGTATGTGCTTCATTTCCAAGTAGATACCTTCTGTTAGAATACACTTGATTTGTTTCAAATCTTTTACTTTTGTTCTTGTATGCCTGTGTTAAGGACACTGGCATAGCACTGCCATTCGTGATATGTTATGTTCTTCCTGGTGTAAGCTGCCAATGTGTATTACAGCATTTTCATGCTAGATGAAGTGGGTGTTGTATTTTGCAGAAAGCTCTGCTTACTAATGGTAAAAAATAGGAAGATGGATGCTATATTACAAAGCTGTTTGAATTGAACTGTATGTTATATTTTTAAACAGGATGTGCTGGGATGACTGGAAAATAACATTGTATCCGAAGTCATTAACTTAATTTTATCTTCAACCTGTGGGTATGCGGATCCATATCGGATCCAAGCCATCAACTTTACAAGCATCTGCTCCGAGCTCCAAGTTCCTCCTCCTTACCCATAATACACCACCATCTCCTGCATTCCCCCAGATCTCGTTTGCCGCTTCATGCAAAAGCATCGAGATCTCCGCAGCTCTGAGCTTTCAGTGGTACTGTAAGTGCTTGTTGGGGTTGTTCGAGCAAGTTTTTCACTTCGTTAGTTTCCATTTCCTCCCCCTACGCTAGTTCGTCGGTTTTCAAAAAAAAAAAAAAAAAGTGAGGTAGTTTTGTGTAGTTCCTTCCCTTCCTTACTGTGTGCGTGGTAAGGCTAGTTTGTTTTTGGTGACTGGTTGTGATTTTTTTTGCTTTACTGGGATGTCTGATCAGCCTAAACCCACCTTTAAGAAATGCACAGTGTGTGGCCATAAGCTTTCACCAGTGGATGACCACACTCTGTGCATTGTTTGCTTGGGCGTTTCACATTTGTCCATCCAATGCATCATTTGTGCAGGGTTCAGTCCTAAGGCCCTTAGAGACAGAAAGGCCAAACTCGTGGCGAAAGGCCTGCTTCCTGTATCGACCTTAGATTTCTCAATGGTCACGGCCTCTGCTTCTTTTACTGTAACTCCCGCCCAACTCCCCCCTCAGGGCAGGCTGGGACTCACCCTCCCACTAGACCTGCTGAAGGGGATGTTATCAAAGGGAGAGACAAAGACAAAAAGGACAGACACAAGGATTCAGAGAGAGGGAGAGACAAGGAGAAAAAAGGGGATAGGCCCCGTAAGAGGTCTCCTGATCAGGAGGCCTTCCCTAGCCCGCCTTCTAAAGTTTTGAGACCTGTTTCTCCTTGGCTCCACTCCCCCAGATTTTCCCCGGAGCAGACTGAGCCTAGGGAGCCGAGGCCTTCTTCCAGATCCTCCAAGCAACCAGCCAGATCCGAGTCGGTCGCTTTATCTCGCTCGACTCGGAGTCTTTCTGAAATGGACATGGACAGGATGATGAGATTCATTCGGACCCAAATTCAGATGGGAGTCTTGCCAGGCTTCTTGTACTCTGGAGGGGGACCTCTATGCCTTTCTTCCACTTGATTTCTCCTTCCCCGATCTGGCCTTCGGTTTTGGGGTACACGGATCTGAGGATCATGGGAGCCGGGGATTTGGCGCCGATGGTTCCACCAACCTCGACTCCGGCGATTACCTTGAGTTCCTCAGATCTGACTAGCTCGGATCCGAGCAGCTCTCGGGGCCGAGGACTGGGAGTCGGACCCGAAGGGATGGATGTGTCATCAGCTCCGATTTTGTCGGATCCAGGTCATTCCTTCGAGCTCCGGCTACCCTAGCCTCTGCCCCGATCCTCAGTACGGACCCGGGGAGAGTTTCCTCCTTGTTGGGCTCTAAGGAGGTACTCTCTCCCTCGGCATTCGACGTGGTGGAGATGGTTCTCTCCCAAGGATCGAGACCCCAGCCTATTCCCTTGGATTCTGTATAGACTCCCTTGGACTCGGCTGCGACTCCCTTCATCTTGTCTCAGGGACAGCCCGTGCTAGAGGAACCCCAGGCGGTTCCCCTGGAGGAACTCCCCGCTGCTCACGAGCCCTTTTCAGAGTGTCCCACTGAGGAGGGGCATTGTAAGCACACATGCAAAAAGAGGCACTTGGACTCCCCTGAGTCCCTTACCAAGGACACTGATTTGGATGAAGGAGAAGGTTCCCCCAGGTCACCTCCCGAGGATGTCTCCTTTGGAGGCATTATGGAGATCCTCCGCCAGAGGGGAATTTGGTCAGCCCCAAAACCTTCTGTGGATTAATCAGTGTTTCTGGAGGCTTTTGGCATGTGCCCATCTACTTCCTGGGTGTCCCCTCCGGTGGATCCTTTCATGGATCTTATCACCACGTGAGCATGGAAGGAGCCTGACACCGTAGTGCCGATACCAAAGTGCCCAGATAAAATTCTCTATCCACCCTCTGACAGACCGGCATGGTATAAAGGATCCCCTGTGGATGCTATGGTGGTTGCAGCAGCCACCAAGAGGGAACTGGCTCAAGAGAGTTCCTCGGCCCACCCTCCGGATAAGGAATCCAGGACTGTGGATCGATTTTGGAAGTGAGTGTATTCTTCAGCAGCATTTTCCATCCAAGCGCTGAACTACTTGGCACACGTCATATGACTGCAGCGAGACCTAGTCACATAGTTAGCTGAATCGCCCCCCAGAGTCTTTGTCGCAGGAGGACAAGCATCTGTTCTCCACGAAGATGTCTACTCTGAAATCAGTATTGAACACGTCCATGCGCCTCTTTTCTCATGCTATGGAAGGAGCAGCTAGGGTGGCTGGAACTGGTGTTGCTATGAGGCGACATGCTTGGCTCAAACTGTTGTCAGTTTGCGGACCCCTTCAAGGCATCTTTTATGAACGCTCCCTTTGATGGTTCTTCTCTCTTTGGGAAGACCATTCATCACACCCTTGTCAAGAGTGAGAAAGATGGGAAGACATTGTCTGCCGTCGGAATCCGCTTCTCTAACCCTCAAAGATTCTTTTCCCAGAATCAGAGAGGGCAAAAGAAGATGTGGTTCTGGAAATCTCAGTTTTCCTGGGACTTTCCAGACAACTCGTCCCCTAGAGGCAGAGGGGGACATGACAGACACCAGCCCAGAGGCAGAGGGGTCCGAGGAACTTTGGGTCTAGGGTGCCCTTCTCGGACAGGCCCGCACAGCAGGAGGCAGTCGGGGAAAGATTATCGTTGCACTCGATGGCATGGGAGTTCATTACTGCCGATTGTTGGGTGCTTCAAATAATATCCAGAGGTTGCACCATCCCTTTTGTTGCCCCTCCAATCCGACCAAAGCGCCTTCCAGAGGTCCCACCTGCTCAAAGGGAGACGGCAGTGCTAGAAGTTTCCAAGCTGCTTCAAAAATGAGCCATCGAACCAGCCCCCCCCCATCAGTCTGGGTTAGGCGTTTACTCCAGGTTCTTTTTAGTGCCAAAAAGGATGGGGAACCTCAGACCCATTTTGGACCAGTCAACCTTAAACCTGTCTGGTGCCAAACAGAAATTCCGGATGGTCACCCTGCAGTCCATTCTACCTTATCTTCGAGAATGTGACTGCATGTGCTCGATAGAGCTCCAGGATGCTTACTACAATATCAAGATACACAGAAGCTCCCGGAGATTCCTTCGCTTCCAGCTGGGAGCCACTCATTTCCAGTTCCGAGCCCTACCCTTTGGTCTCACCACAGCTCCCAGGGTGTTCACCAATGGTAATGGCAGTAGTAGTGGCTCACCTGAGGCTTCAGGGGATTCAGGTATTCCCTTACCTTGATGATTGGCTCCTCACTGCTTCTACCAAACATCTTCTTTGCCAAGCCAGGGACTTATTCCTACATCTTGCAGCCTTGTTAGGCATTACGGTCAACGTTCCCAAGTCACTCTTGAATCCTGTACAGACCTTGGACTTTATTGAGGCATGGCTGGACACCCTTCATCTGAAAGTCTTCCTAACTCCAGACAGGGTCCAGAGTCTAAGGGCTCATGTATCTCTGATTCTTGGCCCCAGGTTGCCAATGGCAGCAGATGTTCTCAGAGCCTTGGGTTCTATGGCTGCCGCAATTTCTATCCTCCCCTGTGCTCGTCTTCACATGTGTGTTCTACAATGGACTCTAGGTGTACAATGGTCTTGGCTGGATCTCCCCATGGAATACCCAGTTCATATCAGCAAAGCCTGCAGGGTGTCACTTCTCTGGTGGGTCAAGTCTCCGGAGATTGTAGCGGGATGCTCCTTTGTTCCATCCACAGCCCAAGCCACAGTGACCATGGACGCCTTCCAGCTAGGGTGGTGGGGCCATTATCTGGGGAGGATGGTCCAAGGCACCTGGTCCCACATCGAGACCAGATTGCACATCAATGTACTGGAGATGAAAGCAGTGCTTTTATCGTTGCAGGCCTTCCATACTGTTCTTCCTCTGGGAACTATTGCAATTCAGTTAGACAACATGACAACAATGCTACAATTGTCTCATGTACACAGACAACCCTCTCCTCCTCCCAACAAACACAAATGCATGTGAGAGATGTAACTATATAGCCAAACTGGAGGCTGAACTCTGTCAACTCAGGGCTGGCATGACCAGACAGGAGGAGATGGCAACCACACACACAACAATCCCAGTCCCACATAGACCTACCACAACTGCAAACCAAACACATAAAAACACAAAGACATACTCAGAGGCTCTAATAAAAAACTTACCAAAACAACAGAGGCTCCCAAAGCAGACATCCAAAAATCCACCACCTCAAAACAAAACACATGCAACACATACTTCAATAAATCAGTGTGTCGACCAATCGCAGCCCTTAAGGCCAAACACCTTGCCTGATACACTAGTAATAGGTGACTCCATAGTCAGACACACTGATGTCCCACTGACCAGGCTGAACAAGGAGAAGGTGACTGTGAGCTGTCTATCAGGAGCTAGGATCCGCCACATAACACACGCACTCAGGTCACTCACTCCAAAGCAAGTACAAATATGACTCCGTCATTGTCCATGCTGGTGTGAATGACCTGAGACGTACCTCCCTGGACTACATGAAAAGAGACATAGAGGAGCTCTCCGATTATGTAGCCCAGGCTGGTATGACCCTGACCCTGAGCAGCATCTTGCCCTCACCAAGAATGATACCACAATACAAAGACAAGATGATCAGCTTTAACAATTGGCTCAAGTACTGGTGTCATTCAAAGAGGATCCAATGTCTGTCTGCCTGGGATGATATGTTGGACAAGCCATGCTACTTCGCAAGGGATGGCTTACACCTGTCACCACTGGGCTTCCGGATATTGGCTAAGGCTCTTGCCACCCCCATAGTGCCTTTTTTAGGCAAGGCTCAAAAGACAAACCCACCTCCTTAGAAAACAAAAATGGAAAAAAACTAAGGGTAATGCTGCTCAACGCCAGAAGTCTAAATCTCAAGATGCAGGCACTTGATGCACTCCTCAGCATGGAGAACATCGACGTCTGTGCAGTAACTGAAACCTGGTTCAAGGCTCCTGAGAGCACCCCAGCGCTACCAGGCTATACCTCGTATCATTCTTTTCGGCCCCAAAACCCGGGCCGAACCACAAAGGGAGGGGGAGTGTCCATATTCATAAAGGACACCCACACCTCCAGGTTAGTAGCAACACATGAAGCATCAGAGACCATACAGGTGCAACTAACCATAGGCAAAACTGCTATACAACTGGTAGCATGTTACAGACCACCCTCCCAATCTCAAGAACCCCACTCAGCCTTCCTGAAGACATTGGAGGATATGAATATATCACAAAAATACCATCATACTTGGAGACTTCAACTACCCAAACATAGATTGGGTACATTATTCTAGCCCTAATACCCTAGCCCAAAGGTTCCTGGAATTCATAAATTCAAATGCACTGGAACAACTAGTTACCTCTCCCACTAGGGGAGATAATATACTAGACCTGATCATCACAAACATGGGGACAAAATGCTCCACACCGGAAGTATACCCCTCACTAGTGAGATCAGACCACAAACTAATCACCCTGGATGTACATATCCCACCTCCACCCCCAGCACAAAAGACCACAGTGAAAAACTTCTCCAAAGCAGACTTCACTCTTCTTAAGACTGAGATGGTATCCTTTAAGCCCACTGTGCCAGTGGATACCACATCCCACAATGCCGAATCCTTCACAAATGCTTTCTATGGACATCTCCAAGAATGCTTGGATCATGCAATCCCAAACAAATCCAAGTCCCTCTCCACCAAATGTAAGCGTCCTGTCTGGTGGACCTCAGCCATAAACAAATTGTATAACAAAAGAAGGAAGCTACTGCACGTCAGAGCGAAATCCCATGAAGGGAAGACATCTCTGATCAACATTAGCAGAAAACTACGTTCTCTCATAAAAACATCCAAGGCAAACTTTGAGAGAAAAATCGCTAAGGACACTAAAGATAACCACAAAGCCTTCTTCAGCTATGTTAGAAACCTGGGCGGAAATCCTCAGATATGCTCAGAATTGGTTCACAACAACAAAAAATACAGTGAACCACAGATATTGCTAACATTCTGGCTGACAGGTTCAGTGCAAATTTCTTGCCTCCTTCACCCCCAAAAGAAGAAATACTTATCCCAGCTGAATGTAATATCCCTGTCATCTCAGATGTCCAAGTGAGAACCGCCCTAAACAAAGCAAAAAACACAGCATCAATGGGACCTGACGGTATCCCAGGGTGCGTGTTACATGAACTCCAAGAGGAGCTAAACCCGCACATAAAAATGCTATTTAACCTTAGCCTTACTTCGGGATATGTACCTGAACACTGGCGTACAGTAACAGTGGTCCCACTCCACAAGGGGGGTGCCTCTACAGACCCTGGAAACTACCGCCCATAAGCTTAACTAGCCTGGTCTGCAAAGCTATGGAAAGAATCATTATGAAACAGAGACATAGGGGACCTACAAACACTTGACCCCACCCAGTTCGGCTTTGTAAAGGGCAGATCCTGCCTTTTAAACCTGGTTGACTTTTTCAAAACAGTCACTAGAGCCATTGATGAGGGCAAAGCAGTCCATACAGCATACCTGGACTTGGCTAAGGCCTTTGACACAATACCCCACTCAGGCATCATAGATAAGCTAAACAGCTTAAAAGTAAACCCTTATGTCACTAGATGGGTTGCAAACTGGCTAAAGGACAGAACCCATAAAGTTAAAATCGCTGGAGCAATGTCAGACTCAAAGCCAGTCACAAGTGGTGTCCCACAGGGATCTGTCCTGGGACCCCTTTTGTTCGGCATTCATTTCTCAGATGTTAAAGCAAACATGGGAGGGCTGTGGCTGACAAAGTTCGCAGATGACTGCAAACTAGGCGCCATAGTCGATACACCAGCAGACACACACATCCTACAAAAAGGCCTCACTGAAACGGACAGCTGGTGCCGTAGTCACGGCCTTAAACTAAATGCCAAAAAATGTATAGTCATCCCTTTTGGAAAAAACAAAGTATCCACAAATTATCACATAGACAGCAACCCACTGAGTGGAAAAGTAATCAGAGACCTAGGGACCCAAGTAGACAGCGGCCTCTCATTTGACACCCACGTTGCCAAAGTGGTTAGAAAAACATTCTACCTTGCACACCTCATCATGAAGGGATTCACATCCAGATCCAAGGATGTCATTGTACCCCTATATTCCTCCCTCATCAGACCCATGATTGAGTACAATGCCCCATTTGGTATGTACCTCACCCTGCACTTGCAACAGCTGGAGAGACCACAAAAGTACCTCACCAAAAGGATCAAGGGTCTCAAACATATGTCTTATTCTGCCAGACTAAAGAAACTTCAGCTCTATTCAGTAGCATACTGCCTGCTCAGAGGTGATCTCTGCCTGACGTACAAAGCCATGTCCAATCAGGATCTGACGGACATGCTCCACCTCAAAAAATCCAAATCCATCAGGACTACAAGAGCTAAAGACTTAAACCTCGGCACAAGTATGAATAGGACATGCTGGAGGGATAGATTCATAACCCAGAGGATTCCCATGCTTTGGAACAGGATCCCAGTTCGTATTAGGCAAAGCCCCTCACTGACTCTCTTCAAGAGAAATCTTGATGAGTGGATGGGAGATCGTAAATTTACCCCAGGGGTCACATCTGTGTCACTGCTAGACAGGGGCACAGTAAACTAATTCTTTTATATAAAGGGACCTTCATTGTGTCACTACTAGACAGAGGCACAGTATTCTAGATTTATTCTGTACATTTTTGTACCATTTCATGGGGTGGCAAAAGCCACATCACTATGGCTAGGCTTACAAATGCCCCAGGGCAGATAGTCTAGTACTATACTATGAAACTATGAAACTATGGTACATTAACAAACAGGGAGGAACCAGATTTTACCCTCTGTGTCACGTGGCCATGAGAGTTTGGGAGTGGACAATCTCCACCAGTCTGCTTCTGATTGCAACGCACATCCCGGGACACTCCAACAATTTAGCGGACAAATTGAATCGGGCTATTCTGTTGCCATATGAGTGGCCTCTGAAGCAGTCGGCAGCGGAGGAGATCTTCCTTGCGTGGGGTCAGCCTTGATGCAATCTCTTCGCATCTCCTTCCAACGCAAAGTGCAGTGAGTTCTTCGCTCTGATTCCCTCACCAGGGGAACCCCCCCAGAGATGCACTAGTCCATGCTTGGCCTCCCGGGCTTCTGCATGCGTATCCCCCATTCCACTCATTCTGAAGTTTCTTCAGAAGGCTTGTCGACTGGGGTGCAGGTGATCCTCATTGCACCATTCTAGCCTCATCAGATTTGGTTCCCCTTCCTCTGGTCTCATGTTCTAGCTCCTCCTTGGATTCTAGATCCCTGCCCAGATCTCATTTCTCATCCTTCGGGCATCTGTCTGCCCACCCTGGACAGCCTCAAGCTGACAGCTTGGTTGCTCCTGTTCCCTTAATTGCCAGGACTCCCAGTCTTTCATCTTCAGTAAAAGCTATTCTGGTGACGGCTCATAAATCTTCCACCAGGAAGATTTACTGCAGTAAATGGAACCGATTTCCTATTTGGGCATCTCAGAGAAAGCTGGATCCTTTTACGGCCCCTGTATCCGCGGTACTGGATTTTTTAGCCAGCATTTTTCAACAAGGGGCCAAGTCTTCCACTGTGAAAGTGCAACTGTCAGCTATTTCAAATTTTCATGTCGGCGAGAACATGAATGCCCTGGCCTCTTCCAGATTGTGTAAGGCCTTTCTTAAAGGCACTTTTCTTTTACGCCCCCCAGTTAAGAACCCTGTTCCTGCTTGGGACCTTAGTTTGATTTTTCAGGCCTTGGTTGCTCCCCCCTTTGAACCTGCAGCTTCAGCGGATTTAAAGTTTCTATTCTGGAAAACAGCCTTCCTAGTGGCTGTTACTTCAGCTAGGAGGGTTTCTGAGCTTCAGGCCTTGTCTGCTGTGCCCCCTTATTTGATCTTCCATAAGGATAGGGTTTCTGTCCACACAAACCCTTCTTTCTTACCAAAAGTGGCATCTGAATCAAACATTAATCAAACAATTAATCTGCCTATTTTCTTCCCAAATTTTCAGAACAAAGGTGAATATAAACTGCATTTACTAGATGTTTGTAGACAACTTTGTTTTTATTTGCATAGAACAAAGCCCTTCCGTAAGTCTGACCAGTTGTTTGTGTCCTTTTCTAAGCCCTTTTTGGGTAAGGCCATCTCCAAAGTTTCTTTAGCTAGATGGATTACGCTATGTATTTTGCATATTTACAAAGATAAAGGATTGTCTCCACTTGGTCCAATTAAAGCTCACTCTACCAGATCTGTGGTGATGTCTGCTGCTTTCTGGTCTAGGGTGTCATTGGATGACATTTGTGCGGCAGCAACTTGGGCTAAGTCGCATACCTTCATTTCTTATTATAAGTTAGATTTAATCTCTAGAGGGAGAGCATCCTTCGAATCTGCGGTGCTCCGGATTAACCTTCCATGAGGGCCTCCCAAGGGTTTGAGTAGCTGGAGACTCTGTCCCACAGGTTGAAGATAAAATGAAGTTGACTACTTCAGATAAAGAAGTTATGTACTCACCATAACGTTCCATCTGAGTAGTTATACTTCATTTTTCTTCAACCATCCCACCCTTCTTCTCCCAAAACTTCTCATGTTATGGTCATGTATGGTTTCTTTCTAGCAGGAGCGGCCTTAGGTCAACTGGTGCCCTAGGCAAAAGGACTCTACGGCGCCCCCACCACACCACTCACTGCCCCCATCCTGGTCTACCTATACCAAATAAATACTGGAAAACGCCCCGCCCCTACTACAGCGATGCCCTAGGCGGCCGCCTAGTTGGCCTGTGCCAAAGGCCGGCTATGCTTTCTAGTTGAGTTGCTGGTTAGTTTGGTTTGCAGCAAACTCGATCTGAGGGAAGGCAGGAGATGGTGGTGTATTATGGGTAAGGGGGAGGAGCTTGGAGCTCAGAGCAGATGCTTGTAAAGTTGCCGGCTTGGATCATACATAGATCTGAATACCCATAGGTCGAAGAAAAAAGAAGTATAACTACTCAGATGGAACGTTATGGTGAGTACATAACTTTTTTTTTTCAGCTTGTCCTGTGGACTCTCCTTAAAAATTAAAATATGTACAGCTGTGGAAATAAGCACATGGATTCCTTTGACTGTTTGAATAATTAGCATTTCATCGTTAGGTTCTGTTTGTTGATAAAATGTTTTTACACAGGGACAAGCTACAGTTATGACTGGAAGCTAATCACTCATCCTACAGATTATGAAGGAGAGATGGAAGGAAAACATTCAAAGACCCTCAAGTTATCAAAGGTAAATAGAGTTCAAATACTTTACAATTAAAGGCGAAGTCAGAGTGAAGTAATCAAAGGGTGTAGTGTGACAGCTCTAGTAATTAAAATGTATTCTTATTAATTTTATTGTGATTGCTAGTACATAAAACATTCTGAGCTTATTTTGAAAGTCCCTCTGAAGAAGATAAAACAGCTTTGATCTCCTTCCCAGTAGACTTCTCACTGGCAGTCTTTCTAGCTCTCATGCTACTTACAGGTGCTGTGCTTTGCTGCAACTTCACACGCAGGACCTAGGAGTGCACACCAGGCCCCATGGTCCCCATTTCTTTTTTTCTTGAAGCCTGTTCATGTTACATCTCTGGCCTAGCCATGTAGGAGAAAGTTCCTGCATTTATTGCCAGAAAAGCTCAAGATGTTGAAGAGCCCCTGCTGTTGCAAGATCACCACCCAAGACCCAAATCACCATTGTTTGGTGTTGTCTGAGAAGGGAATGCATTGTAAATTAGAAAACAAAAGCACTTATCAAACAGCTAAGGACTTTTATCCAGTATAATAAAGATTTTGCTCAGATCAGATTTAACTACCAGTACTACAAATACTTTCTTATACTTGAATTAAAAATCAGGTGATAGTACTCCTCCAATGGAAATTCAAAAAACTAGAGAATACATGTTATTAAAATAATTAAAAGAAACAATGTGTATATTTTGACTGTTAGGTGGCAGTGTTGAATAAGTGTTTTTATTTTTCTTTTACCGTGGCTAATTACAGTTTTTTATTGGAAGGCACACACAAGGCAGGAGAAGGCCATAACCGTCAGATGTTTTAATCTACCTATGAGTTGGGGAGACATTAGAAGATGTTCTTCATGTTTCACTGTTGCAGTCCTCATCTGTGGGTTATCCTTGCTGTGGTAGCCCTTGACCGGCCCGAATACCAGCGTCAGTGTTTGTCTGCGTCGGCTGCTGTCGTTTGCTGTCTGACGTCAGTGCTATAAAGGAAGGCAGCTGACGCCATTACATCAGTCTTTCTTGCCGTGGAGCCCATAGCAGAAGCAGTTTGCAAGTGTGCCTGTCGGTCGCTACCAGAGTTTTGATTTACAGCTGAAAATGTCTAAAGCTAAGTACTCCATTGGGGATCCTTTTTTTCTTGCACTAACCGATGTCTGAAAAAGTTAACAATTGTCTCGTCTGTGGAAAAAAATACCACACCGAGACTTCCACTCATACTGCGTCACTTGTTTAGGCCCAGATCATGACGTCTCCCATTGCCGGTTCTGTGCCCTCTTTAATGCGAGAACCATTCATCGTAGAGTTCTTATTGTAGCCAGGGATTTTCGTCTTCCGTCTTTGCATTCCGAAATGGCGTCAGTCAGCCAAACTTCCATAGACATTCCTAAAAAACGAAAGGATAACGATAGAGAAAGACCACACAAGGCCAAGCCTTCCGACGATGCAGGTCGTCAGTTCTCCGGAATTCAGTGAGGAGCTTTCACAGTCCCTGATGCCTAATTTGATACCTGCACAGGTCTCTACTGAGACCCTTTCAGAGTCCGGTTTGCCTCAGAAATCTTCTTCGTTTTCCAAGCCTTTGGCTGTCTCTGCCTTGGTTGGGTCCGGAGCCACGATGCAGGCACCGGCTTCTGAGGAGGCCTTTCGCCCTACTGATTCCAGACAAAAAATGACGTCTTCTCTTCCGACTACCATTCCTCTCAGACCGATGGATTCACTTAGGCCTAGAGGCAAGGCCATTCCCAGGAAAACTACCTCTAGCCACCATGTTACTCTTGCTTCTCTTCCCCAAACTCAAATGCTTAAAATGGCAGAGGATCTTATCTCCCTTATCAGGGGTAGTCAGGCCACAACATCTAAAAGGAAAAAAGACCTTTCTCCTGATATACTCACAGAACAGGATTCTGAGGAATCTGATTATTCAGAGCTTGAAGAAGAAGAACAACCTCTGACTACTTATGAGGATTCAGATGCAGAGGAATCCATTCCCTCTGCCTCCCCAACAGAAGATCTTTCCTTTGGTGAAACCCTTCACACCCTCAGGGAACATTTCCACTGGGAATCTGAGGACTTCCCTCAGTCTAAGAAAAGACTAACAGAGTTTCTAGACCTGCCCCAGCACAGACCCTAGGCCATCCCTCCTATGTTAGAGGTGGTTGATGATGTCTTCCAGGAATCCATTTTAACTCCTGATGCCCTCCCACTTGCTCCCAGAAAACCTGACAAGTATTGCAGAGTACCAGATTCTCACAAATACCTGTACAGAAATCCTGCTGCAGACCTGGAGGTCGTTACATAGGGACATAAAGGAGCTAAGGCTAGTTCTAAAAATAATCCTACTCCTTCTGACAGGGACTCCAGAGCTCTGGACAGATGGGGTAAAAAAGTATACACTTCTGCAAACTTGGCTGTTAGAGCTCTCAACTGTCAGTTCCACATGTTAAAATATCAACAACACAATTTGGAACTGTTAAAACAAAAACATTTTTACCTTTCCTGACTGTGCCAATTCGAAAGAGTTAGCAGATTGTCAAGTGGCTAAACACTCATTACACTGTGGATATGATGCCCTTGAAGCCTCTAGCAGGGCAGCAGTTTCAGGATCTGTCATTAGGAGACATGCATGGTTGAAGGAACAACCTCTCCCTGATCATGTCAAATCTAAATTACTTGATGCACCCTTGGATAAGGACCGCTTGTTTGGAGAAAAAGCAGAAGAGGTGCTTAAAAAGATGGAAGATGAAGCAAAATCTATGCAAACAGTAAAAGATTTCCTTCAGGTCCAACCTCCTAGGTTCAGCAGGAATTTTCCCTCAAAACATTGGTCCTTTCCTGCACCTAGCAGACAGGGCTAAGGTAAGCCTCATAGGGATAGACCACCCAGACTCTCCACCCCAGGAACAGCAGAGAATCAAACAGTTGGCCGCTCCCACTCCAAAGGCAAGGAATTCTAAGTCATCCCTCTATGTCAAAAATTCTCAATGACTCCCTCTCCCCCCCTCTGCCCTCTTTTCGCACACCAAAAACTAAGAGGAAGGCTTTCCCTCTGCAAAGAAAATTGGCTCTTTGATCTTTAAAACCCATTGGTCCTTTGTTACATTTTTTCAGGGATACAAATTTTCCTTCAGTGAACTCCCAATTCTAAGAGGGTACCCAGACGTACCTCCAAATTAGTGGGCAGAGGTACTGAAACAAGTCCAAACTCTCATATCCCAAGGGGCAGTAGAATCTGTCCCTTCAGATCAAACAGGCAAAGGCTTTTATTCCACACTATTCCTGGTTCCCAGAAAAGAGGTCACTTGGCACCCCATCCTGGATCTATCCATTCTGAACACCTTCCTGGTGGTCCCCAAATTCAAAATGCTAACCTTACAGCAGCTGCTGCCTGTGCTGACAAAAAATGTCTGGTTAGTAATCCTAGATCTAAAAGATGCCTACCTCCACATCCCCATAAGGGAATCCTGCAGGAAATTCCTTCGCTTCAGAGCAGTCTCACAACACTTTCAGATGTTTATCGTGTTACACTGCTGCAGTCATCACACTTGGGTTATCCTGCCGTCAGGCAGTCCCACAGTCGGCCAGAGTTCCAACGTCTTGGCCCGGCGTCGGTTGCTGTCGCTTCTTCCCTGATATCAGTGCGCCAGGGGTATGTAAGATGCATCCGTCGCCATTTTCTTCAGTCTTTCTTGCCGTGCGGTGCTCGAAGCAAAAGCAGTTTGCAAGTGCCAGTCGGCCAATAAAGCTAAGTACCTCGTTGGGGAAATTGTTTTCTTGCCTCAGACTGATGTCAGAAAAAGTTAATAATTGTATTTCTTGTGGGAAGCAAATAAATCATAAGGACTTCCACTCTTACTGTATTCCATGCCTAGGACCTGACCACGACGTCTCTAGTTGTCGGTTTTGTGCTAGATTTAACAAACGCACTATAAAACGACGTTTTGATTTTGCTTTGCACTACTTTGGCCGAAGGTTCAATTATACAATGCCGTCGGAACAACCGATGACCGCAGTTCTTAAAAACACAAAGACAAGGATAAAGACAGGCATCCGAGGTCCAAAATCGACGACGAAGCCTCTTCTAGGCCAGTCGCCGGTTCGCCAGCTCTCAGTGAGGCGCTTTCACAGCCCCTGACACATACTACCTCAGAGCCACAGGCTGCCTTCGCCTCCCACGTGGAGACAACTAGGGCTCTGGAAACTCAAGGTATTGGGCCTACAGAAACTAATCCCTCAGATGGGTCTGGACCCGCTGAGCAGGCATCGGCTTCTGAGGGTGTTTTCAGACCTTCACAACTTACCATTAAAGCATTCTCCTGGACAGTCCTCCATGCCTAAGAAACAGATGCTTAAAATGGCCGAAGACCTCATTGCTCTAATCAGGGATTCCCATCCCCCTCCTGAGAAAAGGCTTAGGCAGGATACAGAGTATGATTACTCTGACCAGGTTTCCATTTCCTCTTGATTCCTCTTCAGACCAGGGATACTCTCTACCCCCCTATGATGACTCCGATGCTGAAGAATCTATCCCTTCAGCCTCTCCTCCTGAGGATTACTCTTTTGGGCAAACTTTACATACCATGAGGGAGCATTTCCATTGGGAAGGTCAGGATTATTCAGAATCCAAGAAAAGGCTCAGGGACTTCCCATTGTTGCCTCAGCACAGGCCCCTGGCTATTCCGCCTGTGTTGGATATTGTGGATGATGTGTTCTCTGAAACCAGCTTATCTCCTGATTCTTTGCCCCCTGCACCCGCCAAGCCAGATAGGTATTATAGAGTCCCTGACTCACACAAGTTTCTTTATAAAAAACCTTCTGTTGACCCAGAAACGATTTCCCAGGGTCCCAAAGGGGTTAAGGCTTCCATTGCAAAAAATCCAGTTCCCTCTGACAGAGATTCTAGAACATTGGATAGTTGGGGGAAGAAAGTTTACACTTCTGCAACTTTAGCAGTAAGGGCTTTAAATTGCCAGTTTCACATGCTTAAGTACCAACAATATTTAATGGCTCAGTTAAAACAGAAAAAAGCTTGCAAGCTCAGAAGCTCCTGACTATAAAGAAATGCAGGATTTATTGCATGCAGTTGAACAGGTGGGAAAACATACTCTGCAATGTGGTTTTGATTCATTAGAGGCCTCTTGTAGAGCCGCAGTTACAGGTTCTGTGATTCGAAGACATGCTTGGTTAAAAGAACAGAGTTTACCTGATCATGTTAAGGCAAAATTATTGGATGCTCCTTTACAGCATGATACCTTGTTTGGTGTTAAAGGCAGAAGAGGTGTTAAAGAGAATGGAGGATAAAGCTAAATCTATGCAAACAATCAAAGATTTCTTACAGGTACAGCCACCTCGATTTAGCAGAAATTGGCCTACAAAGAATTGGTCCTTTCCAGTGTCAGACAGGCCACAGAGAGGCAGATACAGACGCCCAAGAGGCAGATCTCAACCCCAAGGCTCTAACAGACAATGACAGTGGGGTACCTCAACCCCAAAAGGAGGTGAGGACAGGTCTCAACCTTACAGGAAACAGTCCCAATGACTTCCCCCTTCATGTGCCAAGCACTTCACTTTTGGCAGCCCCCTTAGGGGGAAAACTAGCACTTTTTTCTCAAAATTGGCAAACAATCACCCAAGACAAATGGGTTCTGAATATTGTGTCTCAAGGTTACAGGTTCCACTTTCACACTTTACCAAGGCTAAAAGGAATGCCAAACCTGCCACAAAATCAATGGGCAGAGGCTCAAAAACAAATTTCAGCCCTCATGGAAATGAGAGCTATTCAAAAAGTACCACAGCAGGAACAAGGACAAGGATTTTACTCAAGACTCTTCCTGGTCCCCAGAAAGGACAAAGCCTGGAGACCCATACTAGACCTTTCAACTCTAAATACTTACCTGGATGTTCCGAAATTCAAAATGTTGACACTTCAGCAGCTTCTTCCCATGCTGGGCAAGAAGGCTTGGCTTGTTACTTTGGACCTCAGAGAGGCATACTCGCATGTCCCTATCAGGCAAGATTGCAGAAGATACCTCATATTCAAAGCTGGTACAATGCACTACCAATTCTCTGCACTGCCCTTTGGCTTATCTACTGTGCCCAGGGTCTTTACAAAGTGCCTGGCACCAGTAATTGCATTCTGCAGATAAAAAGGAATTCAAATATATCCATACCTGGATGACTGCCTCATTCAAGCAGAGAGAAAGGACATTCTTCTAAAGCATCTGGCATTTGTAAAAAGGTTGCTAATTTCTCTAGGGTACACAGTAAACAAAAAGAAGTCAAAACTAGTGCCCTCACAGCAGATAATATTCTTGGGTGCCAGCTTAAATACAACGGCCCAGATGGCTTATCTCACGTCAGACAAACAAGGACAACTGACTCAATATTTTCAATTACTGGCAAAAAAGTCCCATCTCCCTGAAAGAAAAATTATGCAGGCCCTGGGATTCATGGCATCCTGCATACTACTAATACCATATTCCAGACTGCATATGAGGAAATTACAATAGTACCTAAAAAGTGTTTGGACTCAACACTCTCACAGTTTAGAAGCAGTAATACCAATAGTTCCCTCCCTACAACAGGAGTTTCGATGGTGGGCACGGGCATGTCTCCTCAACAAGGGTCAGCCTTTCACTCTACCAACAGCCAGACAGACTCTAACAACAGATGCTTCAGATTATGCCTGGGGAGCACAGATGGCAGGAAAATGTATTCAGGGCAAGTGGACCACAGACCAAATGCATCTTCACATCAGTCAAAAAGAGATGTTGGCTGTTCAAAATGCCCTAACAGCTTTCAAGGACCTTCTGCATCCAGGACAATTATTATTAAAGACAGACAACACCACAGTAATGTGGTACATAAACAAGCAAGGGGGCACTCATTCTTATCCCCTATGCAGGCAAGTCATGACCTTGTGGAACACAGCTCTAACTTATCAAGTGCATCTGCAAGCACAATTTCTGTCAGGAAAGAAAAATAGTCTGGCAGACGATCTAAGCAGAAATATCATGGATCCTCACGAATGGAAATTGAATCCACAAATCTTCAGCAAGGTAACGCAAAAATGGGGATGTCCAGACATAGATCTCTTTGCCTCCCCACTGAATTGCCAACTACAAAAATTCTGCACAAGGACTTACCACACACAAGCATGGAAAGTGGATGCTCTTTCATTCAGCTGTAAAAGCCTAAAAGTTTATGCCTTCCCACCACAACCTCTCCTTTCAAAGGTATTCCTAAAAGCCAGACAAGAAAAACCACAGATGATCCTGATTGCTCCAGACTGGCCACGCCAGCACTGGTACCCAATCTTAAAGAACTTAGCTCAAGGCTCACCATGGATTTTGCCTCAAATTTCACACCTTCTGACTCAACAAAACAGTCGGATCCTGCACGGTCAGCTCAAAACCCTAAACCTGGCTGCATGGCAGATTCATTAGTCAAACAGGCAACACCTGTCTCTAAAGCTGTTATGGATGTCATTTTGGAGGCCAGGAGGCCTAGCACCAGGAAATCTTACTCAGAAAAATGGAAGAGATTCTGTGCCTGGAACCAGGCTCAAAGCCTTGACCCTCTTGTCCCAAACATTCCTCAGATTTTACAATACTTAACTGAAATGCTGGACAAAGGCCTATCCTTCTCATCAATCAAGATCCACGCCTCTGCCATTTCAGCACATTATAACACGGACCCTCCTTTATTCTCTCATCCCTTGCTAAAGCAGTACGTCAGAGGGGCTAAAAACATAAGACCGTCCCGGAGAGCATCAACACCAACTTGGGACCTCAATTTTGTTTTGGAAAAACTGACCCTGCCACCTTTTGAGCCAGCCAATACAGCTGATCTAAATTTTTTATCATGGAAAACAGCTCTGCTCCTGGCAGTAACCTCAGCACGAAGAGTCTCAGAGCTACAGACATTAATGGCAGTGGAACCTTTTATAATTTTTCATCAGGACAGGGTTTCTTTAAGGACAAACCCTACCTTTATGCCAAAGGTGGTATCTACTGTAGCTCTTAACCAAACCATCCATTTGCCAACTTTTTATCCAAACCCCCAGAATAAAGGGGAGAAACTTCTGCACTCTTTGGACATACACAGGCAGCTACGCTTCTACTTGGACAAAACAAAAGCTTTCAGGAAAACTGAGCAACTGTTTGTAGCATATGCTGCAGGATCACAGGGCAAGGCTATCTCAAAGCAGACTATCTCCAAATGGATAGGACACTGTATTCATTACTGCTACACACAACATGGAAAATCAGTCCCTAATAACATTAGGCCACATTCTACCAGAGCAACAACCACTTCAACAGCCTTACTCAGAGGAGTACCAACCAAGGACATTTTGGAGGCTGCAACTTGGAGTTCAGTGCACACCTTTACCAAGCATTACCACTTGCCTCTTTACTCTAAATCCAGAGCAGGATTTGCACTGCAGTTCTGCAGGGCCTCATAGCCACTCCTAACTCTTTATAAACCAGCCACCCAACCTTAGCTTTGGGATTCTACCCAAGTGTGATGACTACAGTAGTGTAACACAATGAACATAGTTCAGTTTTGTACCTACTATAAATGTAGATGTTCGAGTGTTCACACTGCTGCAGTCCAGGTTACCCTCCCTCCATCCCCTCTGTCCTAGCTGCACTTATCTATACCTTTCTATCCTATACAACCTTTGTGGTGTATTTGCTTGTATCTGAAGGTATTGTTTTTATTTTTTATATATGTTTTATTAGCAATATGTATTGCCTACCTACTTGGGGGCACCTGATATCTGGGGCAAGAAAAACTGAAGAAAATGGTGTCGGATGCATCTTATATACTCCTGGTGCACTGACATCAGGGAAGAAGCGACAGCAACCGACGCCGGACCAAGACTTTGGAACTCTGGCCGACTACGGGACCGCCTGACGGCAGGATAACCCAAGTGTGATGACTGCAGCAGTGTGAACACTCGAACATCTACATTTATGGTAGGTACAAAACTGTACTTTCTCTGCACTATCCTTTGGCTTATCTACTGCTCCCAGAGTATTCAACAACTGCCCCGGCCATAGCCTTCTGCAGGCAGAAAAATATACAAATTTACCCTTATCTGGATGACTGCCTCATTCAGGCAGACTGTAAAGAAAAGCTCCTCAAGGACCTCCTCTTTGTCAAAACCCTCCTAACCTCCTTAGGGTACACCAACGAGAAAAAAAATCAAAGCAAACACCTTCCAGGAAGATCATTTTCTTGGGAGCACTGCTGGACACAGCATCTCAAGTGGCCTTCCAATCCCCAGAAAAGCAGAGCTTCTTGCCTCTCTATTTCACCCAGCTGTCTTCCAGAACTCACTTCACTGCCAGGAAGTTCCTCCAAGCCTTGGGGTACATGGCATCTTGCATCTTTCTAATTCCTCTGGCCAGGCTTTACATGATAAAACTTCAGTGGTATCTAAAGAATCTTTGGTGTCAGCACTCTCAGCCTCTAGAGACCGCTCTCCCTCTGATCCCCTGTATAAGGTCAGAGTTTCTCTGGTGGGCAAGGGCCTGTGCTCAGAACAAGGGTCTTTCCTTCATCCTTCACCCAACCGGGCAGACCATTACCACTGACGCCTCAGCCACAGCTTGGGGGACTCGCCTAGAAGGCAGGTGCACCCAAGGTCTTTGGGATGCACAGCACTTCCCATACACATCAACCTGAAGGAAATGATGGCAGTATAAAAGGCTCTGACGTCCTTCAAACTCCATCTCAAGCCCGGGGTTCTCCTTATCAAAACAGACAATACCACATTAATGTGGTACATCAACAAACAGGGAGGGACCCAGTCTTACCCTCTGTGCAGGCTAGCTGTGAACCTATGGCTGACAGCCTCTTCCATGGGACAACACCTGATAGCCCAATACCTACCCGGGATCAGCAACACCCTGGCAGACCACTTAAGCAGAAACTTACTGGACCCCCACGAATGTCAGCTCCACAGAAAAATCTTTTTACAGATCACTCAGGAGTGGGGGACTCCAGAGGTGGATCTCTTTGCTTCACACTTCAACCATCAGCTGAAAAAATTCTGTACCAGGGAGTATCACCACCTAGCGTGGAAGGTGGATGTGTATTGACCTTCCTCTGAACACCCACTTTGTGTATGCATTCCCTCCTCTGCCTCTTATTCCAAGGTACTGATCATAATAAGAGATGAGAGACCAAAAGCCATCCTCATTGTTCCAGATTGGCCCAGACAACATTGGTATCCCTTACTGCACAGCCTTACCTTACAGCTTCCCAGGCAGCTTCCCCTGATCTTAGACCTTTTCACTCAAGTGTGTGTGTGTGTGTGGGGGGGGGGGGCTGCACCCAGACTTGCAGACTCTCAAACTACCAGCATGGCTAATACTCTAAAGGCAAACAAGGGGCCCCTGTTAAGCAAACAGGTCTTAGACATTATCACAGAGGCCAGGAGGCCCAGCACCAGAAA
Source organism: Protopterus annectens (assembly GCF_019279795.1). Taxonomy (NCBI): domain Eukaryota; kingdom Metazoa; phylum Chordata; order Ceratodontiformes; family Protopteridae; genus Protopterus; species Protopterus annectens. The sequence goes on along the minus strand of NC_056727.1, from coordinate 887,692,994 downwards.
ATCTTATTCAGGAAAATGGAAAAGATTTTACTCCTGGAGCAGTCCAGATGGGGCAATACCTCACAACCTTCCATCCCTCTTATCCTGGACTGCCTAGCGGAGCTACTTAATAGTGGCCTCTCCTTCTCCTCTATTAACTCATTTACTCCAATAGAGCTCAGGAAGTTTGCACTGTAACTTCTAATGTGCGGAGCCTAAGCCTTCTGACAGAATCAAATTATGTCCTCACATTGCAAACAAATGTTCATATCTCTGGAACTGTAGGGGTTATGAAAGAAGTATAAATGGCAAACTCTTCAGCACAAACTATGTTTATAGTGGTAGTATTCTTTAGGTTCTATGTCTTAAATGAAATTGTATAAATCACAGTAAACACAGCAACTATTACATTTTTAATATTTTGTGAACAACTTACAATATCTCAGCAACTATTCAAGTTATACACATACTGTCAGCAGCATTTTATTCATGTAGCTGAGAGCTTTCATATGAGGCTAAGTAGTTCTGTTTGTGTTACTTGGTTGTTGAGATATTATTTAAAAAAATGTGAAAATTATATTTATATAAATTAATATGATAAAAACAGTTAATATCTATTTACTTGCAGTAGACAGAGGTCAATTATTACTGGAGTTAAGTTTGCCATTGTGTAAGCTTTAAGATTAATGATTTTAAAACCTTGTACCCAGTATAGTTTTAGAATTATGTTTGCCATTGTGTAAGCTTTAAGATTAATTATTTTAAAACCTTGTACCCAGTATAGTTTTAGAATTATTTATGCAAATATGAACAATAATTATTTGATGCCTACAGGTGTCGGTAGGAGTTAACTGCAGATGCACCAGGAGGCATCACTTAGATGTAATGAGTAAGTCCACTCCTCAGCCATCTCAGCTCCTTTTGATACAGAACAGCTCCTGTTCTCCCATCCTTTGATTAAACAGTTCCTCAGAGGGGCTTCTAATATCAGACCTCCCAGAAGGCCACACACTCAAGCCTGGGACCTGAACTATGTGTTGGAAAAACTTAATTTACCACCCTTTGAACCTGCTGCTTCAGCAGAACTAAGATTCCTCTGCTGGAATACTGCTTTTCTCCTAGCTATCACCTCAGCCAGGAGAGTTTCGGAACTTCAGGCACTGATGGCCATTGAGCCCTTCATCATCTTCCTTGCAGATAGGGTCTCCCTGAGGACTAAGCCCTCCTTTATGCCCAAGGTGGTATCTAATGTAACTCTCAGTCAGGCCATATATCTACCCACCTTCTTTCCTAACCCACAAACCAAGGGGAAGAGAATTCTGCACTCACTAAAAGTAGACAGACATCTCAGATACTATCTGGACCGTATCAAATCCTTCAGGAAAACGGACCAACAACTTGTCAGCTTTGTCCCAGGGGCAGAGGGGAAGCCATTTCCAAACAAACCATTTCCAAATGGATATCACACTGTATCCATTTTTGCTACAGATTGCATGGAAACCACCCCCCTAAGTCTATTAGAACCTATTCCACTAGGGCTGCCTCCACTTCCACAGCATTCCTCAGAGGAGTTTCCACCAGGGACATCCTGGAAGCTGCCACCTGGACTTCTGTCCATACCTTTACCAAGCATTACCACCTACCTCTATTTTTTAAGGCTAGGGCAGGGTTTGCCTCTGCAGTTCTGCAGGGCATGCTGACCCATTCCTAGGTATCTTAATAAGCCTACCACCCCTATCCTCAGCTTTGGGAATCCTCCCACAGGTGATGACTGCAAAAGTGAAACACGAAGAACATAGTACAGTTGTGTACACTTACCATAAATGTAGATGTTCAAGTGTATTCACTGTTGCAGTCCTGGTTTCCCACTCTCCTTCCCCCTTCTGTCTTCTTTCTTTAGGGAGACATACGTTTCTAATGGTGGCTTTTAGCCACCAGGACCACTTTAACATATTTACTTGGGCCTCTGACTGGTTAGGGCAAGAAAAACTGATATAATGGCATTGACTGCCTTCCTTTATAGCACTGATGTCCTGACATCAGACAGCAAGCGACAGCAGCCAACGCAGAAAAACATTGACTCTGATATTCGGGCCGGCCGAGGGCTACCACAGCACGGATAACTCACAGGTGATGACTGCAACAGTGAATACACTCAAACATCATTTATGGTAAGTGTACACAACTGTACTTTCAAGGCCACTTTCAACTCACTCAGGGTGACAAGATTGGACTCAGCGCAGAGATCATAAGTAGGGTTCCACACGTGATGCCCGGCAGGACCTGAAGAATGGGAAAAAGATACAGAATTGGAATCCAGACAGCCATAACTTACAATGTTAAGTTGTCAATCTCGCCTTCATTCTTGCTGGATGGGTTCGGAGCCGAACCTCTGCTCCGACTTGGCCTATTACTAAAGCTCGAGAGCTATTTTTACCAGCTCAAGGCTATCCTATGTCCCATAATGCTAGGCATCATATACCCAGATCTCGTTTGCCACTTCAGCTACGAGGTTGCGTTTTTCACCGGCTCCAGGTCGTATTTAAAATTTTTATATTTGCAGTTAGTTTTTGTAATTTTTTCTCTTAGTAGTTTTTGTCCTAGTAGTATTAGTAGTGTACTGACTAGTTTTCCCCTCCTTTTTCTGGTAATTTCTTCTCTCTTTCCACCCTTAAGGTGGATAGGGCCTTCGGTCCCTTTCTTTAGTTGGTAGTTGGTGGATTCCCTTTGAGTGCGTGTGTGAATTTTTATTCCCTTCCCTGTAGTGAAGTTTAAAGTAGTTGTTGTGTGGGTCTTTTCAAGTTTTTGCATGTGTTTGTGCTTTGTGTGCTTGACTAGACTTTCTGTCCCGGTCCTGTGGTATCATGTCCAAGGATTTAAGAAGTGTGACTCGTGCTGTCAGAAGATGTCTCTGACAGACGGTCACACTTCTTGTGTATATTGCTTGGGCCCTCTGCACCTGCAGGACTCTTGTTCTGTCTGCCACGCCTTCAGTCCAAGAGTCCTGCAGGAATGCAGAAACAAGCTCATCCTTAGGGGCTTACTAAAGCTTGAAGGTTCTCAGACGAAGCCTCCGTCCGGTAGACCTTCTAAGCCCGCCAAACCGTCAGCTCCATATCCGGAGCCGGCGCCGAGCGGACCTCCTTCTATCTAGTCAGTTCCCGCCGGAACTGATGCATCGAGGCCTCAGTCGGCTCCGACTTTAGTGTCGGAGCCATCTCCAAGCTGAAAACATTCCCGATCTCCTTCCTTGGAGTCGGTGCGTTCGGCTCCGAAGTCCCCTTTACTATCGGAGCGGAGCCATAGGTCTCACTCCTCTCGGTCTTCCAGGCTGTCAGATCACGACCTCGAGAGGGTAGTCAGTAGGCTCTTAAAGTCGCAGGCGCTGGCCCAGATGTTGCATAGCCCTTCTCATCAGACAGTGGCTACCCCAATGCCTGCTCCAATTCCTCCTCTGACTCTTCCTTTTAGCTCGGAGCCGGAGGTCGTCGGGGTTAGCACCGTTGGGGCATCGGAACTGATACCACTCTTATCGGCTCCTTCATTGGCTCCGATCCCTTCCTTGGTTCCGTCCTTGGAGGGATCCAGGCGCCGAGACTCCCTTGTCAGCTCCGAGGGGGCGAGTGGCATCGGACCCTTGTCCGACCCCGTTCTCCCTCTCGGAGCCTCGGCGCAGGTGAGTTCGGCCTCAGAGCCGTCCCTCTTGGTGCCGGGGAAGCCCTTATCTCTTCGGAGTTGGGTCCCTCTTCCCTGCCTGATAGGGGCGCCTTTGAGGTCATGAGGAGCGTGCTGCTCCCATACCGGTGCCACGGTCGACCCCGTCGGCCCCTCCCTCTATGGTGCCTGCTTCGGCTTCTGCCTACCCTCCTGACCTCAACGCTCCAGGTAGCCCCATTGGGCGTATCCTCCTCTTCCAAGGCCACCCAGGATCCTGCAGAGGAGCCCCCTCGAAAGACAACATGCAAGAGGAAGCATGTAGACTCCCCTGAGTCAGTCACATCAGACACCGACCTGGATGAGTCGGAAGGGTCCCCAAGGTCCCCGTCTGAGGATGTCTCCTTTTCTGACATCCTGGAGATTCTCAAGCAGAGGGGGAACTGGTCTGCCCTCAACCCTTCCGAGGATGAGTCGGTGTACCTAGATGCGTTTGGTTCTCGCCCTTCCACCTCCTGGGTGTCTCCGCCTTTCGACCCACTCATGGATGTGGTGGCTCGAAAGGCATGGATGGCTCTGGATACTATGGAACCAACTCCCTGGAGGCCTACAAAATTTATTACAGCCCCTTCTGATAGGCAGTTTCTAACTAAGGGCATCCCTGTTGATGCCATGGTGGTGGTGGCGGCCACTAAGAAGGAGTTGGCTGACCCTTCAGTACCTGTCCATCCTCCTAATAAGGAATCTAGGACTATGAACAGGTATGGTAAGCGGATGTTTTCTTCAGCGACCTTTGCCATGTGGTCGCTCAATTATTTGTGCCATTTCATCCGTCTTCAAAGAGACCTTCTCAAAGAACTGAGTGATACTTTACAGGACCCATCAGCTGTGGGGTCTCAGGAAAAGATCAACTCCCAGCTGGCGACCCTGAACTCGATTGTCAACTCCTCCATGCGGCTCATTTCTTATGCAGAGGATGGGATGAGTAAGGCTGCAGGCATGGGCGTTGCTCTAAGGAGACATGCCTGGATGCGGCTTTGTAACTTTGCTAACCCCTTCAAGGCGTCCTTCACTAACACCCCCTTTGATGGTTCTACCTTGTTTGGACCTCAAGTGAAAGATACATTGACCAGGTGCGAGCAGGAAGGCAAGACTCTCTCTGCCATGGGAGTCCATTTTTCCAATTCTTCTAGAACATATCCTAAGGGTCAGAAGAGTGGTAAAATGTGGTTCCGCAAACCTCAGGGAGTACTGCCTGACGTATGTGGTGAGCTTCCCTCCAGGGGCAGAGGAGGGAACAATAATAGACGCCGCCCAAGGGGCAGGGGCGGGTCCGCAGAATCAGGGTAGCAGAGAATCTTTCTCTGACAGACCCTTCCAACACCCCTGAGGAGTTGCCCAAATGTCCACCTTTGGAGGCAGTCAGGGGAAGACTATCTCTGTACCCAGAAGCCTGGCTTTCCCTCACGCAAGACAAATGGGTACGGTCGATCATATCCGAGGGTTACAGAATTCCCTTTATTCACTCCCCACAACAGCCAAAAGGGCCCCTTCCAGACGGTCCACCCAGTCTGAGGGATCAAGCAGCACTAGAAATTTCAAAGCTGCTAAGAAAAAGAGCTATCCAGCCAGTCCCAGCAGACCAGCAGGGATCCGGAATTTACTCCCAAGTTCTTTTTGGTACCAAAAAAGACAGGGGACTGGAGACCTATTTTGGATCTCAGCAGGCTGAACAAGTCTGTTCAAAGAACGAAGTTCTGGATGGTCACGCTACAGTCCATTTTACCCTTTCTGGGTCAGGACAATTGGATGTGCTCTATAGACCTTCAGGATGCGTACTACCATATCAAAATGAACAGGCGCTCCAGAAAGTTTCTCCGCTACCGGCTGGGAGCCAGTCACTACCAATTCAGAGCCCTGCCCTTTGGCCTCACCACAGCCCCCAGGGTGTTTACCAAATGCATGGCAGTGGTCGCGGCTCACCTAAGACGACAAGGATTCCAGGTGTTTCCATACTTAGACGACTGGCTCCTTACTGCCACCACCAGGCGTCAACTACTCCAGTCCAGAAATTATGCTGTTCAAACTTGGAACGAGCTAGGTATTTCTATAAACTTCGACCTTGTCAGTCTATTACCTTCATAGGTGCCGTTTTAAACACTGTGGAGCTGTCAGCAAAACTGCCTGTACAAAGAGTTTCAGACATTCGCGATCATGTTCAGATCCTACTCCAGGAGAGCAGAGTCCAGGCCAGATTCGTACTAAAAACCCTAGGCCTCATGGCAGCAGCAATCACATTACTCCCCCTAGCTCGCTTTCACATGCGAATCCTGCAGTGGATGCTATTTTCCCAGTGGTCCTTTCAACAGCTTCCAATGTCACACAGCATTCTAATCACTCAGTCATGCAAAAGGCACCTTTCTTGGTGGATGGTCTCCCCTCAGGTACTTCAGGGCAGACCTTTTGTCCTTTCTCCTCCTGTTGCCACTGTGACAATGGATGCCTCCCTGATCGGGTGGGGGGGGGGGCACTTTCAGGGCAGGACAGTCCAGGGCACATGGCAACCCTTCGAATGCCACCTGCACATAAATGTCTTGGAAATGAGAGTGGTACTTTTAGCGTTGCGGGCCCTTCAAGTCTCTCTACCCACCGGGACTATTGCAATTCAGACAGACAATATGTCTGTAGTGTGGTACATCAACAAGCAGGGCGGAACCAGATCCTACCCCCTATGTCGAGAAGCACTCAGACTTTGGCAGTGGGCAATCTCTTCTCAACGGTGTCTGGTAGCAACGCACATCCCCAGGAAGTCCAACGTTATAGCGGACAGGCTGAGCAGAGCCATTCTCATGCCCCACGAGCGGTCTCTCAACCAGCTAGTAGCGGAAAGAATTTTCGGAAGGTGAGGTCAGCCTTGTTGCGACCTTTTCGCAACCCCTCAAAACAGCAAGTGCCAAGACTTCTTCACCCTCTTCCCTCTCCCAGGTCTTCCCCCAGAGACGCTCTAGTCCACGATTGGCCCCGGGGTCTTCTGTACGCTTTTCCCCCTTTTCCCTTAATTACTCTGTTAATCCAGAAAGCAACTGCTTTGAGATCCAGAATGATTCTTATTTCCCCTTACTGGCCTGGACAAGTTTGGTTTCCGTTCCTGCAACGTCATCTTCTGGAACAGCCCTGGCATCTGGACCCAGTGCCAGATCTTCTGACCCATCAATCGGGCGGGCTGCATCAATCCCTTCAATCTCTCAACCTCACAGCTTGGTTGCTCCACTTCCAACCCTAGCCAGGCTTCCCTTAATCTCTCATTCAGTTCGCGACATCATTCTCGCTTCTCACAAGTCTACTACCAGAAAGACTTATGCTAGCAAATGGAAGCATTTCTCTGTTTGGGCAGGGGAAAGACAAGTGGACCCCTTTACGGCTCCTGTCCAAACAGTTTTAGAGTTTTTGGCAGAACTTTTTCAAATGGGTTCTTCTTTAGCCACCATCAGAGTTCAGCTGGCAGCTATTGCAAATTTCCATATTGACTTGTCAGAAACTAGCATTATGTCCCACAAGCTCTGCAAAGCCTTTCTAAAAGGAACCTTCCTACTTAGGCCTCCGGTAAAAGATCCTCCCCCTCCGTGGGACTTAAATTTGGTGGTGTCATCATTAATTCTCCCTCCCTTTGAGCCGGCGGCTTCCTGTTCATTAAAGCTGCTCTCGTGGAAAACTCTCTTCTTAGTAGCTATCACTTCAGCAAGAAGGGTATCAGAACTTCAAGCCCTTTGTGTTCACCCTCCTTACCTTGTTTTTCACAAAGATAGAGTGTCACTTAGGATTAATCCATCCTTTTTACCCAAAGTACTCTCTGAAAAAAATCTGAATCAGACCATCGATCTGCCTGTCTTCTTCCCAAATTATACCAATAGGGCTGAACAGAAGTTACATTGTTTGGATGTTCACCATCAATTACGCTTCTACCTGGATAGAACTAAGCAGACGAGCTCTTCCTCTCTTACGTGGAAGGGAAGCAAGGCCTGCCTGTTTCCAAAGTAACCTTGTTCAGGTGGTTGACCTCTGTTATCATGTTGATTTACCAATTGAGGCATAAAGAGCACCCTTCTAAGCCCAGAGCTCATTCGACCAGAGCATTAGCTTCTTCAGTAGCCTTTTAGGCAAGATTGCCAATGGATTCCATTTGTGCAGCGGCCACATGGGCCTCTCCTCATACCTTCATTTCTCATTACAAGCTGGACATGGCCTCCAGAAGCCGGGCTGATTTTGATTCCACTGTACTCAAGAGTCTGTTCCATTGAGCCACCCAGGACCCAGGTGCTAGGGATGCTGTCCCATCCAGCAAGAATGAAGGCGAGATTGACAACTTAACATTGAGAAGTTATGTACTTACCATAACGTTCCATGTTAGTTGTCTTCTTCTCGCCTTCTTTCTTGCGTCCCACCCACCATCCCCCTAGCCTGGAAAGACTGAGAGTATTTTGTGAGATTTTTCGTCACTAGGGTTATCTCCTCAGCTAGCTCTCTTGCTTCTCTTGGTAACTCTTATAAGAGATATGTATATGTTTACAAGAGCTTCTAATTCTATATATATATATATATATATATATATATATATATATATATATATATATATATATATTCTCTGTTGTGGTGGGACATGTATGTCCATAGTGTTAGCTATCAAACGAAATCTGAGTATATGACGCCTAGCATTATGGAACATAGGATAGCCTCGAGCCGGTAAAAATAGCTTTTGAGCTTTAGTAATAGGCCGAGTCGGAGCCGAGGTTCGGCTCCGAACCCATCCAGCAAGAAAGAAGGTGAGAAGAAGACAACTAACATGGAACGTTATGGTAAGACATAACTTCTTATTAAATTCATCCATCTTGGTAGCCTCCATATCTTTGCCTTCTTTGATCTTTTCCTTGGGTGGCAAAGAATCAATATTCTTCCTGTCATCTGATAATGGTGCTCATCTTGTAGTTGAGCTTATGCCCAGACACTCTTGTGGATTGTGCCTCAGTGCTCTGAGGTCTTATTTGTACATCTCCTTTAGCCTGCCCCCTGTTCAAGTCCTGCCTCACCATTAGAACTCAAACTTGCTATTACTAGCTCTTATGCTCCTCTTGGTCCTGCAGCCACTTCTTTAAGCCTGCAGTGGGCCTTTTCATGATTGAGCAAATGTAGGCGCATACCCTAACAGAGTATAGTTTTTTTTTTTTATCAGTACAATGCCCCTGCCATCATTGTGTGATTCTCTTCCATCTAGTTTCTCATTATATGTCACCTGGTAAATATATGCATATTTCTCATCCTTTGTCTGTGGCAGTGATGAGCATAGGCTGCTCCATCAGGTGCTAATGTGAGGAAATTTTCCTTCTCTGACTGCTCTTTTGGATGGGGAGTAAGAGGCCATAAGGTGCACATCTGTGAAATAGCAAAGATAACAGTACTTCTGCCTCTGGTAACACATCACAGAGTGAGCCACCCCTAGTAGAGACATTCACACTTAACAGGTCTAATGTTATCTAGAATTGATTTCTAGATTTCCACTGCCTTTTTCCATATGACACTGTGCCAATATTTGAAGAAGAATGAGAACCCTTTGCTCATTCCCCACTGTAGTCTTTCCTATCCAAAGCTAGAATACTGCATGAACTCTGAAGTAGATGAGGTCAGAGAGATCACACCATCTTATTACCTATTACCTTTCCAAAATTTAAAGAACCTTAAGTAATGGATGGCGGTGCAAAACAGTTTTTCACCTCTGATACTGTGGGGATTAGAGCCTTCATATATTTGCCTTGCAGCTCCTAGTTTGAATTATTTTTGGTTAATTAGACTTTCCCAAAGTTGACTGAGATTCCTGACTTTTTGGGTTTAAAACTCTGCAGTTGCTTCTTCTGTGCCCTGTTGTAATTTCAGCTGTGCTGATACAATGACGAGGACAGCTGAATTTGGTATGCAAATGCTCTAGGTTAAATGACTAAGGCTTTCATTCTTTAAAGATGAGCTCAGACTTTGCTATTCTGGACATTCCTTACCAAGGTGGTGATCTCTTCAAGCAAATTTCTTAGCATAATTTGGATCCAAAAAAGAGTGAGGTGTTGACCACCTTGGAAGTCTGTATGATATTCCATTGTGCAATATCTTCATATAGACCAGCCCATACGCTGCAAGAGGAGGAGGGGGAGGCCATCTTATAGCAGAAAATGGCTTTCAGGCATCAAACAGTCTTGTTCCCCCTTTGAATTCCACCTGCCATGTTTCCTGGACATTGCCTTTATGTGTATGACTACAGCATTTATGAGTACTCTGCTGAGCTAGCCATGGGAGGAAGCCTCTCTGAATTTGCCCCTACTTGGAAAAACAGCACCAAAAATTGTACAGATTTATTAGATAGCCATGTTGTAGTGCTGTTTTTCTCTCATCTCATCAATAACTCATTTAGTAGATTAATTTGTATCAGTGATGCTTCTTGAACAATACAATGCTTTTCTCCTTAAAGGGACTGTCTGACCTAATCATCCTGTGAAAAGAAAGAGGGGATTCATTTTCTGTTTTCCTCATTCAGCAGAAGTCAGGGAGTGTTCTCTTTCCTGTTGTGGACATCACCTGGTGATTTAGATGCACTAAAGTTTCACATCAGTGATCCATCATCTTTTGTCTGCAAAATTTGCCATTTGGAGGTATCTGCTTACCATTAGTAATGCATGTCTTGATATAATCACATACATCTCCAGAGCCCTCTCAGTTTATTTTTGTGATTTGCACTGTATAAGTCTTGATTCTTGTTGTCATAAGCAAAATCTTGTGTTTGCATGGTCTTTTGTTTTTTATGCTCAGTATTTCTGAATGCGAGAATAATGAATGAAAACTTGATATTATTTTTGGAGGATTGGCTGAGGATATTGACTCCTACAGGTAGGACAGCAGCCTTTCAGGTTTTCCAGGGACTAAGGATTATCCACAATTAGTAGGATTTGTTGTCCCACTTGTTTTCCAGTTTTTCAGGGATTTCAGCCTGGGAGAGGTGTGAAAAATTAATTTTCAGGTGCTAAAGCACTGTGTTGTTACTCTGAACCTTACTGTGATGGATTTGAAGTCTACTTAAGACACTCAGTCTTGCTGGCTGGATTCTGCTGAAATCAAAGTCTGGTTATAGTTGCATTCAAAGTCTGTTGCATACAGAAATTTGCAGAATATACACTGATGAGAGAATATACTTTGCAGCACCTGTCTTTAAGAGCAGTAACCAATACATTTTATAATAAACCACATGTACTTCTGTTACAGCTTCCGAAAATGTTCTACTTTACTTCTCGTATAGTACAGATGATGTGAGAGATGTAACATGTACCTCGTGACAATTGTGTCCCTACCAATGCCCCTAACATAACTGGATTTACTACAGACTTTATATATATATATATATATATATATATATATATATATATATATAAAAATATATATACACATATATATTTAGTTAAGCACTCCCTCTTGGTTTTGGAAAGATACTGCCTTGATGACGCAAATGCTGACACATCTGTTCTTGTGCAAATGCTGATAAGTGGAGAAAAGCATATTTTTAAGGAAACGCCTTGTGAATAAACACGTTCTGTTTTTTTATATTCTTGCCAAGTGTGTAAGAAATCAGCTTTCTTGATGTGTGTGCAATACACTCATAAGCAAGTTCCTTATTTTTTTAAGCCACAGTCATTTAGTATGGATGCTAATCACATATTTCTAAACTCTGTTTCTGCATTTAAGCAAGCTTTATCTTATTCCTTATTTATGTTGCATATTTGTAGCAAAGTTACTTTCAACCTGTTGAGCATAATCTTACAATTCCCTCTTTTTATTTTAAAACATACTTAAAACACTTTATATTGATATGTATTTTTGATCACATTATATAGAAAACACTTTAAGAAACAAAATCTTTAGTCTTCTTTTGATACACAAGTCAAAATGCAATTTTACATAGTTAATACAATGATATCAAGTATTACTACTACAACTGAATGTATTTAACAACTTTTTCTTTTGCAAACCATTTTGTGAAAATATTTCATCAGTTATGGGCTGTGTCTGCTTTAGTTTTATTTTTTAACTTGATTAATTTATTCTTTTGCAATCACAGAATTTAATTTATGACTTAGAACTATTTCATTAACTCTTTGCACCTGTTGAATTAACTCTTTACTTTTACTGATTATCAAAAGATTAGAGATAGACTAATATCTATAAGAGGCAAAAACTATGTGCTACTGCAAGCATTTATGCACTACTGAAAATATACAGTTTCAATGTCATTTTAACCATAACATTGTTGTCATGTCTCTGAACTGCCCATTAAAATCTTGGTTGACAGTGAACTGAACATAAAGTACTGAACTGGGCTTAGATAATAAATATTTGAATGCAATTATTTCAGTATATTTAATACTTGAGGATTTAAAAAAAACATGATGTATATACTAAAGAATGTTATGTACATATTAGTCTATTAGCTGTATGAATACAATATTTAATTTTCCTTTAACTGGGGTAACCAGTACAAGTACAGATACAACGATGGTCCAAAAACCAATAATAAGACTCCAACTTAAAACCAGTGATAATACTACAACTTGACAAATTACTTTTGAACTTATTACAATGTATCATGTACAGTATGTATTTACACAGACTGTTTGTTATTCATGCATTTCAATCTAGTAGCTATCCTGGATCCAAAAACTGTACTGCTGCAAGCTGCATAAACTGGAGTATTTCTGTTTAAGATTCAGAAATACGTACAAATGTTAGTTACTGCAGTTTGACTGAAGTAACCCTCTGCAGGGCTTACTCTTCCCTCTGTGTTCGAATGCAGATAGGCTCGCCATTGAAAAATTAATTTTAAGGTGCTAAAGCACTGTGCTGTTACTCTGATGCTTATTGTGATGGATTTGAAGCCTTCTTAAGACACTCAGTCTTGCTGGCTGGATTCTGCTGAAATCAAAGTCTGGTTATAGTTGCATTCAAAGTCTGTTGCATGTAGAAACTTGCAGAATATACGCTGATGAGAGAATATACTTTGCAGCACCTGTCTTTAAGAGCAGTAACCAATAACTTTTATAATAAACCACACTTCTGTTACAGCTTCATAAAATGTTCTACTTCACTTCTCATATAGTACAGATGATGTGAGAGATATAACATGTACCTCGGGACAAATGTGTCCCTACCAATACCCCTAATATAACTGGATTTAATACAGACTTTATATATATTTTTAGTTAAGCACTCCCTCTTGGTTTTGGAAAGATACTGCTTTGATAATGCAAATGCTGACACATCTGTTCTTGTGCAAATGCTGATAAGTGGAGAAAAGCATATTTTTAAGGAAACGCCTTGTGGATAAACACATGTCCTGTTTTTTTACATTCTTGCCAAGTCTGTAAGAAGTCAGCTTTCTTGATGTGTGTATAATACATTCATAAGCAAGTTCCTTATTTGTTTAAGCCACAGTCATTTAGTATGGATGCTAATCACATATTACTAAACTCTTTCTGCATTTAAGCAAGCTTTATCTTATTCCTTATTCCTTATTTATGTTGCATATTTGTAGCAAAGTTACTTTCAGCCTTAAAACCTTGTTGAGTATAATTTTACAAGGTGCATTACCAATTACCTGGAGTCCATCCTAGGCTTTCATTCTTACCTTTTCTGACCTGCTCAACTAGGCTGCTTGTTCATTATGTGACTAGGCTGCTTGTTCGTCATGTGACATCATGGGTTGTAGCCCATTGAGTCATCCTTTTGTAGTTCCTGGCTGCTTGAGTCGAAAGCTTCTCCTTGGCCCTCTGCCCTTGACCCATCTGAATTGTTCACCCTTTGACAAGGAAGAGTTGCACAAGGGTCAGTGGCTAAGGCATGAATAATCTTTTCCTTAATTGATAGGACTTGGAGGTACAGGTGCTGTATTTCCAACTGTAGGGAATTTTGTTTGATGCCATCACCTGGATATTAAATGGGTCTTCTTCTTTCACGTGACTCTGCTGGCACATGCATGTCTCTGCTTGGACTTCACTTGTCAGAATCCACTGATGCACTAGTCTTGTGCTCACACTGCACAAATAATGGAGTGATTTAGATTTTATAGTTAGTGTGTTCAGGCTTTCTGTTCTTGTTGGCTTTGATTTGTGAGACAGTTAAGGCTTTCTTCTAATGTTTGTAGGATGAGGCCTTCTTTAAAGAGGTTTTTGTGGCACTTGACTGTTTTATATACTTGCTAATAAGTAGGCTTAGAGTGGGTTTGAGGTGCGTTGTCTTTGAGTATCTTAATTAGCCCTCTTTTGAGGTTTACCATTGTTGATGTTATCATGCAGTGCTGGAGACAGCCTCACTCTGAAGCTGCTGTCTTTACGAGGGCTTGAAGGGCTTGAATTTTCTTCTAGCAGACTGATGTGTGAGTTTATTTCTCACCCCCACGGCTGGTATTTATCTTCCTGCTTCTGTAAGGTACTATAGCAATAAATGATGACGTTGGTGTCATATATTGAAGATTTACCCATGGTTGGTGTGGTTTAATCATGAGAGTGAAGCTCGAGTGATTAAATAAAGCCAGCCGTGGGTAAACCTTCAATATACCACACCGATGTCATCAGTTATTGCCATTGTACAGTGACATTATTTAACTCATTCACTCCAATGGAGCTCATAAAGTTTGCAATGCGACTTCCAATGGGCGGAACCTCAGCCTTTTGACAGAATCAAATTAAGTTCTCACATTTCAAACAAATGTTCATATCTCTGGAACCATAGGGGTTATGAAAGAAATATGAATGACACATTCTTCAGCACAAACTATTTTTATAGTGGTAGCATTCTTTAGGTTCTTGGTCTTAAACCAAATTTTATAACTTGCATTAAAGACAATAACTATTACATTTGTAATGTTTTGTAAACAACTTACAATACCTCAGCAACCACTAAAGTTACACACATGCTGTCAGCAATGTTTTATTCCTCTAGCTAAGAGCTTTCATATGAGGCTAAGGAGTTCTATCTGTGTTACTTTGTTGTTGCGATATTTAGAAAAATGTAAAACTTTTTTTCTGTATAAATTAATATCACAGAAACAACAGTTAATATATATTTACCTGCACTAGACAAAGGTTAAATATTAATGCAGTTGTTTCCCATTGTGTAAGCTTTAAGATGAAATATTTTAAAACCTTGTACATAACATGGTTTTGGAATTATTGATGCAAATATGAACAAGCAATATATGACACCTAGAGGCATCTGTAGGAGTTAACTGCAGATGCACCTGGAGGCATCACTAGGATGTAATGAGTTAAGAAAAAATACTTGCATTTCTTAAATAATGTCTTTCTCCAGTGTCCTGGGGCTTTCCTGATGTACTGCGCATGCATGTGGGACTTGCATTCCCATGCTTACACAGTACATTAGTACTTTGTAAAGGAAACAACAGAGAAAGGAAGATCTCCATTGCATATTTTTTAATTAAGAAAAAAAGAAACTGGGAGACTTTTAATGTTTGGGAGAGATGGGACAGAGAAAATAAAATGGTAATCGGGTACATGTCTTTAGTTTTGCATAAAGTACCTGATTATTCTTTTATTTTTCTGTGTGCTGTCTCCGTTGTTCGTTTGAGGTGTTTGGTTTTGTAAATTTATTTAAAAATAAATATATAAATAACATTTTTAGCAGATATACATATGGAAAAAGTCTGCGCGACCAGGCCTTTTTCCATTGGTTTATGCTCAGATTTACAACAGGCACGCTGGTTGGGATGACCAGTCAGTATGCTCTTTTTTGAATATTAATGGTCAGTCATTGTATAATGAGCATTTAACGAGCCTTCATCCCTCTTATTCCAGCTGGTAAACAGCATGGTCTGAATGGGGGATAGTGCTGAGAAGATTGTGCACATTTTCTGACATACTTTTGCTTAGAATCCTTGTATGTGCATTTCTGCTTTCCTTGTTCTGAGGCTTCCTGATGAAAGGAGCCCTGGTACCTGTGGAGGGACTCCCTGAGTTTGTCATAAGGAAGGCTGTCCCTTCATCCTAGAAACTGCCATAATGGCTCTGCTCTCACCTTTTTAGGTGCTTATGTATGATGGAAGACCTAATTAGAGCTATAGGCAGGTGAGTGTGCCACCAGTGGTTGACTTTGCATTCATCCCACTTGAGTGATAAACTGAAGAGTCTTTTGCCAGACTCTATCTTGGACAGGAATGGCCTGTTTAAGGCAAGGGCTACATTCCCTGCTTTGATGCCATTCTTAGCTGGTTGATGGCTCCCTTTCATGTTTGGGGAGCCTGTAAACCCTGTCAACTGGTCTTTTGCTCTTCTGTGTGGAAGAGAAGGCTCCACTGGTGCCCAAAGCACAGAACCAGCTGTCCTCTACTAATTCTTGTCATTGGATGGCAGATATCGATGTCAGTGGCTCAACATGTAGTACAGTCAGCTTTGCTGCTGGAAGAGCAGAAGGCTGTGAGTTCTCATCATACCCCAGGTGCTTGGATTTATTTCCACTTCTGACAGTGTAATGCAGCGTAAGGGGGTACTGCACTCCAAACAGAGCATCCTTTGGATGAGATATTAAACTGGGGCCCCATCTGTCTTAGTTGATGGTAGCTCAGGTAGATGTAAAAGATCCCATGGCACTTATCAAAAAAAAGTATGGGGGATGTTCCCCATTGCTTCGGCCAGATTTCCCCTTCTCAGCATGGACTAGTGGGAGACTAACCTGGTCAACAGAAATAAAAATAAATAAACATACATACATACATAAATAGAATGCTAGTTTACTGTGTTCTCCCTGGAGGGGGGATTTCTGGTGTGGTGTATAGAGATATAGGGGAGGGAAGCAAAGTCCTGCAGGTTAGTAGTGGAGGAGGAGGTCGGGCTTCTCCCCTGCAGGTTCCTATATGCTGTGGCAGTTTGCCTGCTGCCCAGTGTTCCATTGAAGAGCTACAGAGTAGACCCGTCCTGCACCACCTTTAATCAGTGGAAAAAACATCCTTCTTTTTCTGGTAGGGAGGGGATGGTACTCCTGCTCCCTTTCTTGACTCAGGAACTCTTCTCCAGCCCATTGGGGCCACTTCCCTCCTTTCTCCTTTTGGAGTTTTTGAGGGCTGTTCTGTTGAGTGGAAGAGAAGTTCTTGCTTGTGTTCTCTAGGTGTGCTTCTCCCACATCGTGGATGGTAGGTTTGGAATTGGTGGTGCTAGGCATTAAAACAGTTCAAATCCTTGCATTTGGCATGGCATTAAGAGGAATATAACTCCTCTGAGTCTTCTGCTGGGGTGGTGTGGGGCATGTGGAAATTGGTTTGTCTTGCTTTAGATTTCTGGTTTGGGTGCTGGTTATTTGGGGACCCCCCCCTGTTCCATTGTGATAGTTTTGTGTGGAAGTGTCTTAAGTAATGGGACACGCTTAAGAAGATCAGGCTAAGGTCTTCATCTTTTAATATGTTGGTTTCTTGCTGGCCTCTTGTTTTTCTTTAGGAGGGCTGTTGCAACCATTCTTTCTGCTTAGGGTGGGACTGCCCCAGTTCCTTGAGTCTGGATAATCTTGTCTGTTGGCTTCTGTTCTGCTTGGAGAGGGAGAGCCATTCTAGCGGCCCTTCTGTTGAGGTCTGCTACAGGTTGATTCCCATGTTCAACATGAATTTTGCTGAAGAGTTTTTCCACAGCTAGATATCAAATGTCGGAGATGTAGTAGGAAAGGGAGAGGTATTTGGGAACATAGTTTTTGGGAATGTAAGAAATTGGCAGATATTAAAAATTCCCTACTGAATACTTTGTTAGAAATGTTGGGGGAGAAAATGGTTGTAACTAAGGAAATGATTTTGTTGAGGTAGCTAGAGGATCTGAATTGTCCAAGTATATATATAAAGGCTTTACTAAGTTTAACACTTATGGTTTCAGAAAAGCAATTTCAAGAAAATGGAAATCAAAATGTAAACCAAATGAAATACCGAGTATTCTGAAAGAGGTATAAAAATTAGCGGTGGGATCATTAGAAAATGGACGGAACAATTTGCATAGAAATGAGTGGGATTTATGGGAACAATACATGCAGAATAATGTTTAAGGGATGTTAGGAACTGAGCAATTTCTGTAAAGATGGAGCGAATGATGGAATTGTGAAAAACGAAAATATGTATGTATAATGCATGAAAATGATGAAAAATATTTATGATGGTTTGTTTTGTTTTCTATTAAAATATGTGTACCTATGTCATTGTTGAAAATATGCAAATGTAATAAAGCTGTTTGAAAAAACAGTTCTGCTGAGCTTGGAGCAAGCCTTCTGTCTGAGGTCACCGAGGTAATCTCCCACCCCCTTCACACACAGACACACACACACACACACACTAGTAGCTGACATGGAGGGGGGTGTTTGCTTGTGCCCCACCCTTTTTCTCTGTATGAACTCCTGGGCATGATCAAGGTCCCTCTTCACATGTGATTCTGCTAGTTTATCTTCCCAGTGCCTGATATGTGGGATGCCCATTTGGTGGGAGACTGTGCCCATTTCCTTAGCTTTGGAGCTTGCTTTCTCAGCAGTCAAACTACTTGGTAAATCTTGGCTAAAGCTTTCATTCTGGTGAATGAGGGTTTATGATAAGTCTTACTTGGGTCCACCTTGACCCTTGTGTTGCGGTGAGGTTGCCTTTTGTGTAGGAGTGGTCCTGGAATATGCCCCAGGGTGGATTTGCTTCACAGATTAATTCTGCATTCTTCTGAACATGTCCCACTTCCCTTCCTGCTGGGCTCAAGGCGGTTGTCCTCCTCCTCCTCTTCAAGAGGTTGCTGCATACCCTGTGTTTCCTAAGGGGGTGTACTGTAATGCTTCCTGTTCCTCTTGCACACTATAGAAGGGTGGATGTAGATTATGCTTTCCCGTTGGTGCATAAGAGCCTCTGTGGGTGTAGTCATAGTGACTCTTTTATTTATTGGATTCATTCTTTTGGTAAGGGCACTGGGGTGCTGGGTTCCTCTAGCTTCCAGCTGGGGTACAGCAGAACTATGGAGAAACAGCTGAAAAGTTTGAGTTGTAACAAAGTGAGCATGTTTCTCCATGAGAGTTACTGGTACCTGGTCCCTGTTCATTTTTTGGCTGCTTGCACAGAGAGTTTTAGGCATCTTTTGCTGAGTCCCATTTCTATTCTAGGGATTTCCCCTTGATACTAATTGGAGGTATGATGAGAACTCTATTCCATTTGGTTGACAGCCCAATTTGGGGAGGATTACCTTCCTGTTCCTTATGGAGAATCACTATCCACAAGGGTCTTGAACTTATGGTTTGACTGTCATTGCAATGTATGGTAAGGCCCCTGGCCTCTGCATAAGATTTGAATACGGAAGGGAATTTGTTTCTGTTAGCTTAATCACCTCTGTGTCCCAATGCCAGTACCAGCAGGGGGCCTTTTCCATCCCTTTGTTTTCCACTTTTCTTGAAGATGGGAAGCTACTTTCCTGGTCAAGCCGTGCTCCCATTTCCTTGTATGAGGTGAAAGGACAGAGGGGACTTCTCACTCCCAAGAGAACAGTTTCTTCTGGTGAGAAAGATTCTCCTGCAAATGCATCAGTTTCAGGTATGCATTTGAAGTCTGTCTTCAGGCACAAGTGGACTGAGGGACTTTCACCCCCTTTATCCTGGTTAAATGGGATGGGTCTCTCATTACCACTGGACATTCTTCCACCTACCTGGGCTGCAGTAATCTTTTAGAGTAACTACCTCCAGTGCTTGGTTTATTCTTGGCGAGTTTGACCATCACAGCCTTGGGGTTTGCAGCCCATACAGCCTTTTCTTTTTTTTTTAAACTTTTTATTCGATTTTATAAAATAACGATAATTTATCCAATTAATAATAAACAGTCATGAAACTGTATACAAACTATTTATAAAGTCCATAACAAATTCTTGCATTTGTAAAATCATTAATAGTTTTCTAGTAAATTGTATACTTTCTGCCAAACTGTTAATTTGTGTCACATTCTTTGTTCTCATTTTTATAGTAAGTATTTCATTATTACATATTGACTTTGCCAAACAAATAAATTCATTTTTAAATGAAATTGAAGTCTTCATTTTCCAGGTTTTAGTAATGTTTTTTTTCTTGCTATAGCTAAATTGCTCCAAGGAAGAAGTATTTGTGATAGTGGGATACTCTCTGGTATAGGCGCATTAAGTAATATAAGATAATCTGTTATTTCACACTTATCTAGCCATAATGCTTTATAAAAATATCTGAAGTCTGTCCAAAAAGATTGAACTCTTTTGCAATCAATTATCATATGTTGTCAATCATACAGCCTTTTCTGATGTGGCCTTGGACTCAGACCTTCTGGCTTTGTGTTCCTTCCTGGACTTCTAGCTCATCCTGTTAGGGTTCTTTGGCTCCTTTTACTTAAGTGATTTTACTCCTTGGACAGGTTCTTGATATTAGCTGTAATGTGTGTTACCTTATTATATTTAAAACAGTGTAAGAAACTTCTCTGTGTGGAAGATTTTCAATCCATATATATCTAGTTAATCACTGTATATTAATCAGATCGGACAATGGTAGAAGTAGTGAACTTAAACTCGTCCGAAGTCAAAAAAAGTAATAAATATTTAATTTGAAGTATTCTACAGAATTACTAAGTATTCGAAAGTAATCCAAGCAGGGTAGGCTGTCTGTTTCCAGTCAAAAATCCTTTATCAATTACACAGACAAGTGATCTAAGTAAAACAAAAATAGAGTAATAATTTCCTCACAAGCTTTATAACTATTTATATATATATATATATATATATATATATATATATTTATATATATATATATATGTATGTATGTATATATATATACACACACACACACATATATATATATATATATATATATATATATATATATATATATACACACACACTTTTTATCAGGCAATGGAGTGGTTTATTGTGCTGTAAAACAAAGTGTTATTGGTATACATGTTAGATTCACATTCCTTCCCCCATCAGTGTGACATTCGAGCTGGTCCTGCCCTACTTAGTAGCTGCTTATGTATTTTAAATAAAATTAATAATGATATGGTACCTGTTATTTAACCAAATTATTAAGTAGATTATTAAGTCTGTGATTTTATCCAAAACAGTATACTACATGGCTAGAGATGCATAAAAACATTAGACCATTTGGCAATCAAAAAATATATGTAAGTATATACATGTACACTTTGTATGTAAACAAATCCAGTGTAAAATCATATTCTATTTTTATAACCTATTGATGTTCTTCATGTTTCACTGTTGCAGTCATCACATTTGGGTTATCTGCTTGCAGTAGCCCTCAGTTGGCCTGATTATCAAAGTCTTGGGTCCTGCGTCAGTTGCTGTCTCATATTCCATGACATCAGGTAGTCAGGGGTATAAAGCATGCAGCCGACGCCATTACATCAGTCTTTCTTGCCGTGCGGTGCCCGAAGCAGAAGCAGTTCTCAAGTGCCAGTCGGCCGACTCCTGAAATTTTCATTTTCGAGTTTCAGAACCGAAGTCTTCAACTAAAGCCAAGTACCCCTTTGGAGAAACTTTTTTTTGCTCTGAACCGATGTCAGTAAAAGTCAGCAATTGTATTTCTTTTGGAAAGCAAATACCTCATAAAGATTTTCATTCATACTGTATTCCTTGCCTAACTCCTGACCATGACGTACCATGCTGTCGGTTTTGTGCCTTAT
This sequence comes from Protopterus annectens, assembly GCF_019279795.1. Classification (NCBI taxonomy): domain Eukaryota; kingdom Metazoa; phylum Chordata; order Ceratodontiformes; family Protopteridae; genus Protopterus; species Protopterus annectens. The sequence continues at coordinate 887,671,618 of NC_056727.1, read as the reverse complement.
TTAAACAACAAACTGTTCGTCGTCAGTATATTTACACTTCTAAATATTTTGGTACTAGGTTCAGTTATCCAGATATGTCTTTGGTAAGCCACCCGACTACTGACATTCCGAAAAAATACAAAGATAAAGACAGAGACAGGCCGCCTAGGTCCAAAGCTGCCGATGACGCTTCTCCTAAGCTAGTCACCAGTTTGCCAGTTCTCAGTGAGGCACTTTTGCAGCCCCTGATACCCGCAACTTCAGATTCACAGGCCTCTACTGAGACCCATTCGGAGTTGCCGAGAGATGCTTCAACTGTGGAACCTGCGGATATCTCTACCTTGGATGGGTCCGGAGCCGCTGTGCAGGCACCGGCTTCTGAGGGTGTATTTAGGTCTACTGACTTGCATATTAAACCGACACCATCTTCTTCTTCAAGGCCTAAAACTCGATCCATGCCTAGAAAACCGATGCCCAGACTGCATGGTCAGGCCTCTGTGCCTAAGAAACAAATGATAAGTATGGCTGAAGACCTTATTACTTTAGTCAGGGGAAGCCAACCTTCCCCCTCTAAGAGACCTATGACTGAATTTGCTTATGATACTTCTGATCAGGATTCTGAAATTTCTGTTTCCTCTGATGACCAGGATTTACCCTTATCTACCTGAGGATTCTGATGCAGAGGACTCTATTCCCTCTGCTTCCCCTCCAGAGGATTCCTCTTTTGGTGAAATCTTGCATACTCTTGGGGAGCATTTTTGCTGGTAGAGCCAGGATTACTCAGATTCTAAAAAGAGGCTTAGAGATTTCTTACTCCTGCCCCAACATAGGCCTTTAGCTATCCCCCCTGTACTGGACATTGTTGATGCCTTTTCGGAATCTAGCTTGGCCCCTGACTCCTTACCTCCTGCTTCCAGAAAACCTGATAGATATTACCAGGTTCCTGACTCTCACAAGTTCCTTTTTAAAAATCCTACTGCGACCCTGAGACCATTTCACAGGGACCCAACGGCATTAAGGCTACTACTGCCAAAAATCCTACCCCCTCTGATAGAGATTCCAGGGCACTGGATAGATGGGGTAAGAAGGTATACACTTCTGCAACTTTGGCCATTAGGGCCTTAAACTGCCAGTTTCATATGTTAAAATAGCAGCATATTATTGGATTGCTTAAACATAAAATGATGCTGATTCCTGACTGTGCTGAAAATAAGGATTTACAGGATTTAATACATTCTGCTGAACAAGTTGGAAAACATACATTGCAGTGTGGTTTTGATTCACTAGAGGCACCTTGCAGGGCTGCTGTCCCTGGGTCTGTACTTAAAAGGCATGATTGGCTTAAAGAGCAATCTTTGCCAGATCATGTTAAAGCTAAATTGCTGGATGTTCCCGTAAATCAGGACTGCCTGTTTGGCAACAAAGCAGAAGTAGTACTTAAAAAGATGGAGGAAAAAGCTAAATCTATGTAAACTGTTAAAGATTTCTTACAAGTACAGCCTCCAAGATTTAGTAGGCATTGGCTGTCTAAGAATTGGTCCTTTCCTGCCTCTTCCAGGCCTTCTCAGCCCAAACCCATAACCAGCAGAACACCCAGGCATCAGTCCCAAGGTACGCACAGGACTAAGCAGTGGGGGGCTCCCACTTCCAAATCAGGGAGTAGTAAGACTCCCCCCTATGGTAAACTGTCTCAATGACTTAACTTTAAAACTTCCAAGCCCTTCTCAACTGACTGCTCCTTTAGGGGGAAAGATTGCTCTGCAGGCCAAAAACTGGGAACTCATTACCCAGGACAAATGGGTTTTAAATAAGTTTGCCAAGGTTACAGATTCCACTTCCACATGTTACCAACCCCAAACGGTTGGCCAGATCTACCCCCAAATCAGTGGGTAGAGGCTCAAAAGCAAGTACTCTCTCAAGTATAAGGGCTATTCAAACTGTACCAGAAAAGGAAAGGGGACAAGGTTTCTACTCAAGACTTTTCCTGGTAACCAGAAAAGACAACACATGCCATCCTATCCTGGACCTTTCTATCCTAAACACCTTCTTGGTGATCCCAAAATTCAAGATGCTAACTCTTCACCAGTTGGCAACACTGGATTTAAAGGAAGCCTGCCTGCACATCCTAATCAGGGAATCTTGCAGAAGATACCTGTGCTTCAAAGCAGGCTACATGCACTATCAGTTCTCTGCACTGCCCTTTGGCTTATCTACTGCGCCCATGGTATTCACAAAGTGTCTAGCTCCAGTTATTGCATTTTGCAGGCAAAGAAATATTCAAATATACCCATACCTGGACGATTGTCTAATTCAGGCAGAAAGCCAGGATGCACTTTTGAATCATCTGGCATTTGTACAAAAAGTGCTAACTTGTCTGGGGTACACCATAAACGAAAATAAATCATATCTTGTTCCCTGTCAACAAATTGTATTCCTGGGAGCAAGCTTGAACACAACTTCCCAGATGGCTTTCCTCACGCCAGAGAAACATTCATTTGACAGCTTACTTCAAACTAATGGCCACAACAATCCTGCTATCTGCAAGGCAAATACTGCAAGCCTTGGGGTTCATGGCCTCCTGCATTCTCCTAATTCCATATGCAAGACTGCATATGAGGAAACTACAATGGTATCTAAAATGCCTATGGTGTCAACATTCTCAGGATCTAGAAGCAATGATTCCTGATATACCTTGCCAATAGTTAGAGTTCCTTTGGTGGGCAGAGGCCTGCCACCAAAACAAGGGGCTACCATTCACTCTACCCCCTGCCACCCAAACCCTAACAACAGATGCATCAGACTATGCATGGGGGGGGGGGGGCTTACCTGGCAGGGAAGTGCATTCAGGGCAAATGGAACCCAAGTCAAATGCACCTGCATGTCAGTCAAAAAGAAATGTTAGCTGTACAGAATGCTCTGACAGCCTTCAAGGACCACATACTTCCAGGACAATTAATGGTAAAGACTGACAGCACCACTGTTATGTGGTACATAAACAGGCAGGGGGGATACCCACTCATACCCCCTCTGCAGACTAGCCATGGCTCTGTGGAACACAGCCTTGAGCTACCAAGAGCATCTACAGGCTCAATTCCTGCCAGGAAAGCTAAATACACTGGCAGGTGAACTAAGCAGAAATCTCATGGACCCACACAAGTGGAAACTGGAACCAAAGACTTTCAACATGCTGATAAACAAATGGGGGAGCCCAGTTATAGACCTGTTTGCCTCCCCCCAGAACTACCAATTGGACAAATTCTGCACAAGGACTCCCCACAAACAAGCCTGGAAAGTGGATGCCCTGTCCTTCACCTGGAAAAATCTATCCGTTTATGCATTTCCTTTTCTGCCTCTCCTCTCCAAAGTACTACTAAAGATCAAACAGGATAAACCAAGGACGATTTTGATTGCACCAGACTGGCCACGCCAACACTGGTACCCACTCTTGCACAGTGTGTCACTGCTGGCATCATGGCAACTGCCTCAGACCCCTACCCTGCTGTCTCAGCAGGAGGGCCAGATTCTACATCCTCAGCTTCAAACCCTGAACCTGGCAGCCTGGCTAATTACCTGATCTCTCCATTACCATCCCTCAGTAAACAAGTGTTGGATGTCATTCTGGAGGCAAGGAGGCCTAGTACTAGAAAGTCTTACGCTGAAAAATGGAAAAGATTCTGTTCCTGGAGCCAAACTCAAGGGATGGGCGCAGCAGTGCCCAATTTACTTCAGATTCTTCAATACTTAACTGAGATGCTTCACAAGGGCCTTTTGTTTCCCTCTATCAAAATTCATGGCTCAGCCATTTCAGCTCATTACAACATAGAACCACCCCTCTTCTCTCATCCACTGCTCAAGCAGTTCCTCAGAGGGGCCAAAAACTTAAGACCACCCAGGACAGCCACAACTCCAGCCTGGGACCTTAACTTTTTACTGGAAAAACTCACTCTACCTCCTTTTGAGCCAGCTGCAAGTGCAGAGTTAAAATTTCTTTCTTGGAAAATAGCCTTCCTTTTAGCAATCACTTCAGTAAGAAGGGTGTCTGAATTACAGGCCCTTGTGGCAGTGTAGCCTTTCAGCATCTTTCCTGTGGACAGGATGTCCCTCAGGACCAATCCCTCCTTCGTGCTCAAGGGAGTATCCAGTGTAGCTCTTAATCAGTCCATTCATTTGCCAATCTTCTTTTCTAATCCACAGAACAAAGGGGAACTGATACTGCACTCCTTAGATGTGCACAGACAACTTAGATTTTATTTGGACAGGATTAAATCTTTTAGGAAATCTGAACAGCTGCTGGTGGCATTTGCTGCAGGGGCAGAGGGGAAGGCCATTTCAAAGCAAACCATTTCTAAATGGATAGGCCATTGCATTCATTTCTGCTATAAGCAACATGGAAAACCTATCCCACAAGGGATAAGACCACACTCAACCAGGGCTGCATCTACCTCTACAGCCTTTCTCAGAGGTGTCCCTACCAGGCACATCCTAGAAGCTGCCACCTGGAGTTCTGTACATACTTTCATCAAGCATTACCATTTGTCAATTGTCTCTAAATCCAGAGCTGGTTTTGCCACTGCAGTCCTGCAGGGCCTTATAGCCAGTCCTAATGCTATCTAAATTCCTCCTCCCATCCTTAGCTTTGGGAATCTACCCAAATGTGATGACTGCAACAGTGAAACACGAAGAACATAGTATAGTTGTGTATACTTACCATAAATGTAGATGTTCGAGTGTATTCACTGTTGCAATCCTGGTTACCCTCCCTCCAGCCCCCTGACTTCTTTTGGCTATACCTCTATTACTCTTTACTATGCTTAAAAGCTTTTTGGTGTATTTGCTTTTTTGTTGGAGGTATAACCTTGTATACATATATTTAATTGCTTTTCATTAGGGGGGCACCTGACATCTGGGGCAAGAAAAATTGATGTAATGGCATTCGCTGCATGCTTTATACCCCTGACTACCTGACGTCATAGAAGATGAGACAGCAACCGACGCAGGATCCAAGACTCTGATAATCAGGCTGACTGAGGGCTACTGCAAGCAGATAACCCAAATGTGATGACTGCAACAGTGAATACACTCGATCATCTACATTTATGGTAAGTGTACACAACTGTACTTCAACAAAGATCGCTTTCATCCTTCTAGACTTCTTCAGGTCTGTGTACAAGAACCCTAAAACTATCTACAAAAATATTGTTGTATAATTAGCATTGTTATTACACATCATTTTGAATAAAGTGGAAAAAAGAACAAGAAAAAGAAAAAAATTATGATGATGGAAACAAAATAAACACTTAAATTAAAACTGAATTAACATGGTATTTAAAACCAACTGGAAGAATAAAATAAAATTAAATTAGTCATGTAAACAATGTGGCAATTCTCTAAGTTCCAGTACACTTTTAAGTGAACAGTAGTAGTTTAGGCTTCCGAAAAGAGTTCAGTTTAAATTGAAACGAGTTCAAGTTTCTCCAGAATATTCGTTTCAGTTTAAATTGAAATGAGTTCATGATTCTCCAGAATATTCGGGATGTCTCCTTCAAGATCACCCATAGGTTAGGAAAATAGACACAGACCAGAAGAAGTCTAGAAGGGCTAGAAGTAATCTGGGCAAAGAAACACAGCAGGTAAGTCTGTGTTTCCCAAGGGTGTGTAAATATCAGACATTTAAGAGCGAGTGTGTCAGATGCCTAGAACTGGGACACCGTGCTCAGCAGTGGTTAGTGTGCAGACTCATTTGGGGACCTGGAGTGAAGCATATAGTCCAGTCCCAGGTTTGGAGCCTGTTCCCGGTGTACTCTTAGGGTAAATTGTGTATTTCTATCCCTGCTTTAAGTTACACACTCTTACTGGAGACAGTGGTGAGGACTGAGGCTCTTTAGTTACTGTATGTTCATAGAGGCACATATTGAATACCTAAACGTGCTTCCCCAGCTAGAAGCCAAACCAAATACTTTTCTACTAGTTTTTAATTACCCAGTTATCATTTGTTCCTCCTACACATCCCACAATTATGTCCATGCTACTTTTGACGTCATCAGCTCATGATGCCTGAACCAAATAGTTGCTATCCCTTCTTAGTTCAGACCTCCTAGACCTCCTGCTAACTAACTCCCTTGCTCTCTGCTCAAATACACCAGTATTCTCTTCCCTAATTAAATCAGCCCAGCATCTTTAGTCCCTGTAATCCATCTGCATTCAGAGATTTCAGCAAAGCCAACCTGAGTTTGTTGACCGTTTCTAAAATTATAAATGGTTCAGGTCACCCAGAATCCCTGAGTAATGACACCCAGGCTTAACAAAGGAAGTTTTATGACCTGTTAAAATCACTTTGTACAGAAAACTGATCTCATCTAGCATATAAGTAAAACATTATTTACATTAGGCATTCAGTCTGGTGGAATAATAGGATCAGTAAATTATAAAAAAAAAAAAAAAAAAAAAAACATGAACTCCTGGCCTTGTAGAAATCTTGTTCCCTCCCATCTTATAAAACAAAACTTAATTAGTAAGGAATTAGTAAGGAGCTTGAGAGTACTTTGAGAAGTACCTTTGCTGTATACATGTAAAAAAATACCCATCAACACTTAGTATAATGGTTAGGATGTTTACATTATAGATTTAAAGAACAGGGTTTGATTCTTACCTTTGAAAGGAAAATTGGCTTAGCTTAAATGGTCCACAAGGGCAGCTAGCCTAGTACTTGCTTATGAACATGTGATTCTGTGAACCTAAAGATAATCATAAGATTTTTTTAGCTATGTTTGTAAACTTCACAGCAATAGCCTGCTATACTGTGAATTCACTGTAAGTGGTAATACCCACACCATCCCAGAATCCATAATTTAATATTTTTTTGATTTTTAAAATTCACTTTATTTAGTTCTGTTGTTCCCCACGAGTGTCTTTCCCTGAGTGTGCTCGCCATTTACAACGTATTCAGTGCAGAAGATCCCCGACTGTCCCTCACTACCCCTTATCCAGTACAATCTCTGTAATGAGGAAACAGCCTCGCATCTCACTAAAAAGATACTGTATGTATGTTATCTCAATTTAGCATTCAGGGTACGTTTTTTACTCCGTTATCATAAGTGGCTTGCACACTAGCTTGGGATGGGACCCCTAATATTCCCAGGTCCTGCCCCCAAATCGTCCGTGGTCACTAGTCGTTTTCCTTGTCTGAGATAGCACCTCCAGCTTAACATTAATGCAAAAAGTCTCCCTCTGTATGTAAGCCATGAAACATAGCTTCTGTAACACTTACCTGAATCTCCTCCTCTCTCTGATTGTTTTTGCTAAGCGTAGGATCATTCGTTGTCTGGTTCTACCTGCTCCAGTCACCCTTGCTCTGGTTGGGCTCCCTTCACTGCCCTACCCCCATTTCCCACCCACCCCCACTACACCTTCACTTATACAACTGGAATAGTTCCACCCTTTTTCCACTTAACCAATCACAACACCCAAACCATCCTTACCATCAGTTACAGAGATAGCTTCTATATCTCCTACAGCACAGCTGTGCAGTCAAGGAATACTCACCCCTACAACTGGTCCACCTCCAATCACACCTGTATCTCCTACACACTACCTATTCTAACTAAACTACCCCAGAACAGCAAACATGTTACTTCTCCACATACACTCCTGATTAGTCTCCTAACAACAACCTGTTTTATAACCTCCTACCAAAACCTTCAAATAACCAAGATTACTCTCCCACTTTGGCATTCCACTTTCCAACATCTACAACTGTCATTAATACTGTAATAGGACCTCAAGTATATAATAATACTTTCAGGGAACTCTTCTTATTCAAATACATGCATACACATGTTACCCTACAAAACAAATATTCCAAGTTACTCACCAAACTCCATCATTTGTTCCATTGTAGTTTAAATTTAATCAGTCTAGCCAGCGACATTCATCCCAGCCCAGGCCCACTGCCCCAACATGACATTGTCCACCCCAAAGCCTCCCCACAGCTTTCAAAACTCAGTCATAAACCCCCACAATAAATCTGTCCTTCTAATCATAAATTTCAACCTAAGGAGGATTTTTAATAAAATCCATGATCTCCAGGCTACCATAATCCTCTACTCCCCAGACATAGTAGTCATATCTGAGACCTGGCTAAAACCCCATATCAATGACAGCGAAATTCTAACCCATGGATACAACATCCATAGACTTGACAGAGTTCATAAACGTGGAGGCGGCATTGCCATTATGTTTAAAGACACCCTCATCCTAGAACACATAGACAGATACCTCCAATCTCATAAACACTGAGCTACTAGTGTCTAGACTTCAATTTAACTCTAACAAAGGCATAATATTTGTAGCAGTCTACATGGATAACACAACCGCAGTTGAAAACTTACTATGCTGGATGGCTTGTACTTCCAAACAAGAAACTGTTGTATTTGGAGACTTAAACCTTGATTAGTCCTCCTTCACCTTCCAGAACCCAACCAACCTTATTAATTTTTTTTTAGCTTCTCCCAGCTAATCTCTACTCCAACCCGAATTGAAAAACAGAGTAACAAAAAATTCTATACTAGATTGATGGCATAGGGAAGGTCTGTTTCTAAGTGACCAATCTGGAAGCCTCCCAGACACCCTAAGTGATCATATCCCCACCTACCGCCTCAGGCAGAAAGCAACCCCCCCCCCCAAAATACCATATACAAACACATCCGAAACAAAAGAAACTTTTCTCTTTATTTTCATCTCCCTCCTTAAACAATGTCACTGGACCCATCTAAAATATTTTCAGCTTGATAATGCAGTTCAGTATTTCAAGATTAAGTTCCTAATCCTCCTTAACAGTCTGGCTCCCCTTAGAAAGATTCACGTAAAAGCAAGACTAATTCAATGACCAACAAAGGATACCAAACTACTTATGAATCAGAGAGACTTAGTTTGGACACACTATTTAAACACCAAAAACCAAATCTCTCTGCAGGAATATCTTCACCTTAGAAACTCAGCAAAATCATACATAAAAAAATGACAAAAAACCTATTATACATCACTGCAGTAGCGACATCAGAACAACCCAAAAAATTCTGCACCTTCATTAATCATCTCCTAACCCCTGGGCGAAAAACTACCCCAACCCCCACCCTCCCAAATACCACTGAGCCCATGTCAATCCAATTTAACTTACACTTTACAAATTCAATACTGTCCCTGCTAACAAATGTGAGCACCACCCGACTAATAATTCCCACTAGCACACCATCTCAAGCCAGTTCCTTTACCATCAAGCCAATTCAAACTAACTACATTAAGAACCCTCTGAACAAACTGAAACCCTCTTCACTTGCAGCAGACTTAGTCCTTAATGAATTTCTTAAATTAGCAGCTGAGGCCATCTCCTACCCAGTCTCCATATTAATTAACCATTCCATCTCTGAACAATACATCCCCAAACTTTGGAAGATCTCTCACATCATACCGTTACAGAAAGGAAGCACCTCCACAGATTTAAAAAAACTGTAGGCCTATTGCAATCCCCCCCCCCACACCCCAAAACCCTTGAGAAATGCATACATTTCCAACTTCTGCTTTACTTACTAAACAATAACCTACTCTCCAGTTCACAGCATGGTTTTAGGTCCAAATATAGTACCACAACAGCTGTCCTTAACTTCACTGACACAGTCAACCAATAGGAATAATGAACAATTTGTATTCTCCATCTTCCTTGCTATGTCAAAAGCATTTGACACAGTTTCACATCAAAAACTTTTTAATGAACTTGCCTCCTTAAATCTCTCCCAATCAGCCCTTGCTTGGTTCCACAGCTACCCGACAGAACGACAGCAAGCAGTCAAGTGACTACCTGAGACTTCTTCCCTACTACCAGTCTCAGTTGGTGTCCTTCAAGGCTCAATCTTTGGACCACTACTCCTTACAGTTTTTCACACAAACTCAGCTCAACAACCCACTCAGCAACTATTGTGCAATATGCAGATGACTCCTCACTTATCTGCACAGCCCCCTCCCTCCCTGAATTCTTACAAAAAAAAACCAGCATGCATTTACAGACATTGAATAACATCTTGCAGACAACCATCTCATTCTAAACCCTAACAAAACTAAACGAATGATATCTCAAATAACAAAACATCTCCGCTCCCACACTTTTTCCCCATCCTCTCCTCCAGTAATACTATAATCTCACCTGTGGACCACACCAAATTGCTTGGTGTCACCATAGACAGTACCCTAAAATATGATGCATCACCTTGGCTGTCAAAAAAGTGCACATCAAACTCGGCACACTGTGCAGGGCCAAACTTTTCCTGACCCAAATCTCCAAACAGGCCCTAGCCTGAACATACCTACTCTCCCCACTATTATACACCTCCCCTATCTTTACTAATTTGAGAAAATCCAAACTAAACAAACGTGAAACATGCTACAATAAAATAGCAAGATTTGCTTGTGACCTCTCAAATCAAACTCACCATTGCCCAACTTTGAAGCAACTAAAATGGTAGGAGCTTCCACACCTTGTATCATTTAACCAACTCATAATGGCTCATGCTATCCTGCCCTAAAAAAACTTGTTCAACCTTACTCTAATTGTAGTTCCTTGCATTCTTCCAACAAACTATTACTAAAGGTCACAAAATCTACTAACAGTTCTCGGGATGCTACATTTTCTCCAACCAGGTATCAAAGATCTGGAACTCCAAACCCTAACATAGTCTCACCACAACAAATCCTAACATGTTCAAAAGTCTACTTGAGGAACACCTAACTAGTTGACTTTGCTCCTGCAGCACCCCTGGTTGACCTTGTCCAACTCTGTACATCTCCACTTTCCCCTGCCCTATTCCATAGTCACTATCTACTTACATACCAGCTGCTATTTCATACTAGTACCCCTATGTAATTTTATAGTTCTCTGCTACTCTGACACAGTCTACTGACTTACTCATAGTTAATAAAATAACTTCAACAAACCATTCTCACAATTGTGAGCTACGTATAACCCCAGGTACTAGGCAATACACATTTAATTGAGCTGAATAGTACCTTTGCAAGTCTATTTAATTGCCTGCTACTTTAGATATTGCATAAAAACTATAGTTTTAACTTGTGAAGGTTTAAGTGACCTGACTCATCAGTATGTACATATACTTCTGTGTAACTTTATATGTTTTTGATATGCTAGATTTTTTTATGTTATATACTTTTCAACAGTGATTTTTTTTCATACTTCTGTTCTTATTACTTATGTCTTATATTATGAATACTTCTCTGTCTAACTTTGTATGTTGGAGCTTTTCTCTCTAGGCCGCTGCTGAAAACAGGTTCATTTTCAGTTGGACACTCCCAGTAAACATAATACAAATAAATAAAATAAATAAATCTTGACAAACAAATTCAGTTGTAATTTCACTCCATCTATTAATTTTACTCCATGTACTATACCTAGGGTTACCACCTGTCCAATTTTGCGAGGTACAGTCCCTCTTTGGGCAGTTGTGTCCTGCAAAAAAATTGAAAAAATGACAAAAATATTTCTGATATTTTTTTTAATAGTTGCATAAAACATAAACAGTATCTGAAACACCTAAATGTTATAAGAAACGGAATAATCAACTCAAATGCTACAGTAATAAGCTTTTATTTTGGCAATAAAGTGAAGTTCTGTCCTTTGTACTGGCCGTGGGTATGTTTTGCCTGCAAAATTTGATGTTTCTACAAAAAATGTCCCACTTTGGGCATTTGAAAAGGTGGCAACCCTAACTATACCCTAGGTCCATCCCATAGAAACTAAGCCCAACCCTTCCATCATCAGTGTTCACCAAGTGTCAACCCCCCCCACCGAATAGAATCTAACACCTCCATAGGGAGAGACAACATAGGTTCATAGGTAGGTACTAGGCTATCTGCACGAGGGCATTTATAAGCCTAGCCAGGGTGTGTTGGCTTTCGACGCCCCATTGATTAATTAACTGAGCCTCAGTCAAGCAGAGCCAATGAAGTGATCCCAGGGATGTATTTTCTGTTGCCCATCCACTCGTCAAGGCTTCTTTTGAAGAGTGTTAGTGAGGGGCTCTGCCTAATGTAGTTAGGAATTTTGTTCCAAAGCATGGGGAGTCTCTGTGTCAGGAATCTATCCCTCCAGCATGTTCTATTTATTGTTGTGGTGAGGTTTAGCTCAGTAGAGCGCGTGGCTTGCAGTGACTTGGATTTCTTTAGGTGGAGCATGTCCATCAATTCTGAGTTGGACATGGCTTTGTAAGTCAGGCAGAGATCACCTCTGAGTAAGCGATATGCCACTGAGTACAGCTGGAGTTTTTTCAGTCGTACTCGCCTACTTACTGGTAAGCTTTTAAAACATCATTTAGCCAAACATCTAAACAACTTCAAAGTTTGTCCACAGGATATGTACCTGGAAAATATTGAAGTACCATAGTTGTCCCTTCCATAACATCGTCCCCCACTGACCCAGATAACTATAGACCCATCACTTTTACTAGCTTCATTGAACAAGCTGTTGCAAAAATAATCAGTAATAACCACAGAATCTCCGACTATAGACCTCTAACAATTTTACTTTGTCAAAGATAGGTTGTGCATTCTTAGTGTATTGGTCATGTTCAGGAGCAAGTTTAAAGTGGACATAACCGCCTTACCATTATGCAAATTATATATGTTTTGATGCAAAGTGTGTTCTTCATCTTCTTAAATCAGTCCGAACACCCCTCCGAATTTTTTTCTGAGAGCTAAAACCCCTGCCAGTGACATCATGAAAGACTGAACTTTATATGCTACTGTATTTCTTACTTTCTAGAAAGGTAAGTAGTCAACTAGTTCTTTCAGTGGAACAACTCACATTAAAATTCACACACGGTGATATACATGTGAAATTGCGATGTAAGTAAGATGCTGCTGCTGTAAAGGGGTAAGTTGCTCTGACTGCCTGTGATACTTTGTAGTCATTTGTAACTGATTTCCTAATACCTACCATGACATTTTGTGAGTATGTTTATAGAGAAAACCTGAGTAAACAGTGTAACTAAAAATAAATAAACAGCATAATCTTCATTTTATTTGCAAAATCACTTACAGCTTTAACATGAGGAGTGCACTGGGAAATTATTTAGGTTCATAGTCAGATACTAGGCTATCTGCCCTAGGGCATTTATAAGCCTAGCCAGAGTGTATTTGGCTTCCGCCTCCCTATTAGATTAGCCTACTGTGCCTCTGTAAAGTAGGTCACAGAAGGTACCCTTTTAAGATTAGTTTACTGTGCCTCTGTCTAACAGGGACACAGAAGAGATCTCAGGGGTGAATTTGCGATTTCCCATCCACGCGTCCAGATTTCGCTTGAAGAGGGTCAGCAAGGGGCTATGTCTAACATGAATTGGGATTCTATTCCAGAGTGAGGGGAGCCTCTGGGAAATGAATCTGTCCCTCCAGCATGTCCTATTTATTTTTGTGCTGAGGTTTAGGTCCCTGGAGCGTGTAGCTCTAAGGGACTTGGATTTTTTGAGGTGGAGCATGTCCATTAATTCTGGGTTTGACATGGCTTTGTACGTCAGGCATAGATCTCCTCTGAGTAGGCGGTAAGCAACTGAGTAGAGCTGGAGTTTCTTTAGTCGAGCTGCATAGGACATCTGTTTGTAGCCCATGATCCTCTTGGTGAGGTACTTTTGGGGTCTCTCCAGTTGCTGCAGGTGTCGGGTAAGGTACATCCCAAAAGGGGCATTGTATTCAACTATGGGCCTGATGAGTGACAAGTAGAGGGGCACAATGACCTCTCTTGATCTAGATGCGAACCCTTTCGTGATAAGGTGGGCTATATAGAAGGTCTTTCTAACCATTTTGGCAACGTGATTATCAAAGGAGAGATTACTATCTACGTTGGTCCCCAAATCTCTAATAACGTCTTCCGTACTTAATGGATTACCACCTATGTGGTAATTTGTGGGCACTTTGTTTTTCCCAAAGGGGATGATTATGCACTTTTTAGCATTTAGCTTGAGGCCGTGGTTCTGACACTAAGCATCCGTCTCTGTGAGACCCTTTTGGAGGATGCTTGTGTCAGCTGGAGATTCGAGTATGGCCCCCAGTTTGCAGTCATCTGCGAACTTTGTCAGCCATAATCCCCCCGCGTTAGCCTGAAACTCAGAGAAGTATATACCGAACAAGAGAGGTCCCAGAACTGAGCCCTGTGGGGCACCACTTGTAACTGGTTTGGATTTGGACATGGCACCTGCGATTCTGACCATGTGGGTTCTATCTCTGAGCCAGTTTGCAACCCAACTTGTGATTTAGGGGTTGATATTTAAGCTGGTGAGCTTATTTGTTATGCCCGAGTGGGGTATTGTGTCGAAGGCTTTTGCGAGGTCCAGGTAGACTGTGTGGACTACCTTGCCCTCATCTATGGCTTTGGTAACTGTTTCAAAGAAATCAACTAGGTTTAAGAGGCAAGAACTGCCCTTAAAGCCGAATTGAGTAGGGTCCAGTGTCTGGAGGCTCCCAATGTCTTTGTTTATGAGTTCCATGATAATACGCTCCATAGCTTTACAGACCAGACTAGTCAGGCTTATGGGGCGATAGTTTCCGGGGTCCGTTGTGGCACCACCTTTGTGGAGTGGGACCACTGTAGCTGTACGCCATTCTTTGGGTACATATCCTGTAGTAAGGCTAAGTTTGAACAGTGACTTAATGTGAGGGTTCAGTTCTTCTTGGAGCTCGTGTAAGACAGCCTGGGACACCGTCCGGTCCCATAGATGCTGTGTTTTTTGCTTTGGAGAGGGCAGCTTTCACCTGTGCATCTGTGATGTCAGGGAGGTTACATTCAGTTGGGATAGGCATTTGCTCCTTTGGGGGGGGAGTTTGCGCTGAATCTGTCTGCCAGGATGTTGGCTATGTCTGTAGGTTCAGTATATTTTGTGCCATTATGCAACAATTCAGAGCATATCTGGGAGTTCCAACCCATATTCCTGACATAACTAAAGAAGGCCTTGTGATTATCTTTAGTGTCTAGGGCAATTTTTCTTTTGAAACTGGCCTTTGATGATTTTATGAGGGATCGAAGTTTCTTGCTAATACTGATCAGAGATGCCTTCCCTTTTTGGGATTTTGCTCCTCCTTCTGTTGTATAACTTATTTATGGCTGGGGTCCACCAGACCGGTCTCCTGTTTTTGGAGGAGTGAGTCTTGGCTTTATTTGGAATAGCACAATCCATGCATTCCTGCAGGTGCTCATAGAATGCATTTGTAAAGGATTCTGTGGATTGGGCTGCATTATCCTCTGGCCCAGGGGCTTTGAAGGATTCCACCTCAGTCTTGAGAAGTGCAAAGTTGGCTTTTGAGAAATTCTTTACAGTGATTTCCTTGGTTGGGGGTGGTGACGGGATATGGATGTCCAGGGAAATTTGTTTATGGTCTGATCTTACCAATGAGGGGTTTACCTCTGGTGTGGAACATAGAGTCCCCATGTTGGTAATGACCAGGTCCAATATGTTGTTACCTCTTGTGGGAGTGGTGACCAGTTGTTCCATTGCGTTAGAGTTTATAAATTCAAGGAACTGTTGGGCGAGGATGTTTGGGCTTGAGTAGTTTTCCCAGTCAATGTTTGGGTAGTTGATGTCACCCAATAACATAGTGTTTGGAAAGACCTTCATATTCTCCAGTGTTCTCAGGAATGTCAAGTGGGGTTCCTGTAATAGGGAGGGTGTTCTATAGCAGGCTACAAACTGAAAGGCAGTTTTGTCCGCTGTTAGTTGCACATGGATGGTTTCCGATGCTTCGTGCAGTGCCACTAACCTGGAGGTGTAGGTATCTTTGATGAATATAGATACTCCCCCTCCTTTTGTGCTTCGGTCTGAGTTTTGGGGCCGAAACGCATGGTATGAGTTATAACCTGGTAGTGCTGGTGTGCTCTCAGGAGCCTTGAACCAGGTTTCTTTTACTGCACAGACATCAATTTTCTCCATACTGAGGTGAGCCTCGTGTGCGTGCATCTTAAGGTTTAGACTTCTGGCATTGAGTAGCATTACCTTTAGTTTTTTTATCCTCGGGTTGTCTCTGGAGGTGGGTTTGTCTTTTTTGCCTTGCCTAAAAAAGGCACTATGGGGGTGGCAAGAGCCTTGGCCAGTATACGAAAGCCTAAGGGTGACAGGTGCAAGCCATCCCTAGTGAAGCAACGTGGCTTGTCGAGCATGTCATCCCAGGCTGACGGACACTGGATCCCCTTTGAATGACACCAATACTTTAGCCAATTGTTGAAACTGATAATTTTGTCTTTATACTGTGGCATCATTCTTGGTGAGGCCAAGATGCTACTCAAGGTCAGGGTCATACCAGCCTGGGCTACATGGTCAGAGAGCTCCTCTGTGTCTCTTTTCATGTAGTCCAGGGAGGTACGTCTCAGGTCATTCACACTAGCATGGACAATGATGGAGTCATACTTGTACTTGCTTTGGAGTGACCTGAGTGCTTGCGTTATGTGGCGGATCCTGGCACCGGACAGGCAGCTTACAGTGACCTTGTTCAGTCTTGTGAGCTGGACGTCAGTGTGCCGGGCAATAGAGCCCCCTATAACAAGTGTATTTGGTGTGTTGTTTGGCCTTAAGGGCTGTGACTGTGAGGCACACTGATTTTGTGAGATATGTGATTCGTGGGTATTGTTGAGGGGTGGCTGTTGCTTGGATATCTGCTTAGGAGGTCTT
Source organism: Protopterus annectens (assembly GCF_019279795.1). Lineage (NCBI taxonomy): Eukaryota > Metazoa > Chordata > Ceratodontiformes > Protopteridae > Protopterus > Protopterus annectens. The sequence goes on along the minus strand of NC_056727.1, from coordinate 887,654,927 downwards.
TGCTGTTTAGGCAGATTTTTATTTAGAGCCTCCGAGTATGTTTTTGTGTGTTTATGTGTTGGGTATGCAGATGCAATAGGTCTGTGTGAGACTGGATTTGTGGTGTGGGTGGTTACCTTTTCCTCCTGACTGTGCCATTCTTGGGTTGAGAGAGCTCTGCCTCCAGTTTGGCTGTGTAACTGCATCTCTCACATGTATTACAGTTTGTTGGAAGGAGGAGAGGGTTGTCTGTGTACATAAGGCAATTGCAAGATTGCCTCAAAATTCCCAGATTCACCAGCTGGACTGGAGAGTAACCTTGAAACTGACTCTTGGACATACCAGATTAGTATAGGGAACTGTTTTTTTTACTAATCAGATAGGGAAGGAAACTGATTTTTCACTTGATCAGAAAGGACCAATCGGGAGCCTAATACTTATGAGAAGTCAAGGAGGGTGTAGTGCTTTAGTTAGTTAGTGTTTCCTTATAAGAGCTGAGCAAGTGCAGGGCTTTAGAAAGAGAATAGAGTGATTACTTTGAGAGTTTGAACAGTTCTAAGGGAAAAAGTGAAGAGCAGACTTTGTGGAGCCTGGAATAGTTTAAACCTGTTTAGGCGGCGCTGCCCGATGCTGCTCAGTGCGCAAAACCACGCAAAAAGAGAGTTGTAGGGCTTTAAGAGAGATATCAAGGAGTTTAGAATTGACCCAAAATGGCCAATAAAACTACAGCTTCCAGGTAGTAACCACTTGTCCAGGGACAGGCAGGCTGTTCAGTGTTAACCACTCCCACTTTTTGTTGTAGTTTAAAGGTAGCAGAGATACACAAGCAGCAAAATAATCACAACAGTGCAATAAATGACCCCACACTTGAGTGCTAGGCCAAAATCAGGTAAAATGCAGTTTTTAGAGAAAAAAAACGATTTTAAATTAAGTGCAACACAGGAAATGCAGTAAACAGGCTCTAGATGTGTTCCACGTACTGTTACAGATATAAACTTTAGCAAGCCGGAAAATGCCAAAAAGTAGGTGGCAAAGCAGTAAAACTTAAAAAAAAACAGAAGAAAATACTTAAAATCACAAAAGTGGCTCCTTTTCTTCTCTCAGCATTTTCACCTCTTGGTAGGTGCTTCAGCAACAACTAGCAAGCCTGAAAAGTCGCCAAAACCACGAGGCAGCCGGGTTTTAAGAGAGACATATCAAGGAGTTTAGAATTGACCCAAAATGGCCAATAAAACTACAACTTCTAGGTAGTAACCACTCCTCCAGGGACAGGAAGGCTGTTCAGTGTTAACCACTCCCACTGGTGAACACAGAGACTTCCCTTTAGCCCAAGCAAGCACTGGCCTTCTAGAAACTTCCAAACAGTTCAGAACAGCAAATCTGTAACTGAACTTTCTTAACTTTCAGAAAGTGGGAAAAAAGCAAGATTTTTTTTTTCTTTTTGTTTGTGAAACAAAGGTGCTTCTGAAAGTGATCAGTACTTTAATCTTGTTTGTCTCTTTGGAAAAGTCACCAAAACCATAAATGAGTTTTCTATCCAGACGACTACTTATCTAGGCTTAGCCAAAGCATTTGGTCACATTCATCACTCTTGGCATCATAAGCTAACCTAAGTAAACACCACCCCATTTGTAGTTTACTGCACTGCTTACTGGCCACCAAACAGAATACTCTCAATTAGATTAAATGTTTCCCTCTCAAAAAACAAAATGCAAGTAGCAGGATTCTTGAGGGTCCTGTCCTAGGCATTCTTATTTTTGGAATCTGTTTCTCTGAAGCTTTGATAAATGCTAATAACCTTTGGCTAAGTAATTTCGCAGATGACTGCAAGCTAGGGATCATCCTGAATTTTCCTTAGAGTTCTCTAACACTCTCTAGCAAGGCCTTGACCACACTAGTAACTGGAGCTGTAATCAGTCTCACTCAAAAATGCAGAGAAATTCATTGTGTAGTCACCTGTAGTAAAAGCAGTACTTCTGCACAGTATCACAGAAATGAAACTTGCCATAAGATACAGTGGCCCAGGAATTAGCAACTTGCATAATACTGAGGCGTATTTACATTTGGATGTATTCACCCTTGTCAGTAATCCTGCTAGCTGTCTCATCTAGTGTTTTGTGGGTCTTCGTTCAGATCCCAATCGATCCTAATTCCCCTTTTCTCTGCTCTTATTCATGTAAGCATAGAGTACAGTGCTCCTTTTGGCACACATAGCTCTAAACAACTCAACTTGAAATACCTCAGCATTTTATAACCAAAACAATCCAAGGTTTATTTAGATAGACCAAAAAATCCTGTTCTTACTTTATGTGACCTGTAGACTCCTATGAAGTGATTTGTGCTTTGCCTTCTAAGCTACCTGTGGACTCCTATGAAGTGATTTGTGATTTGCCTTCTAAGCTATGTGAAGTCCTGCTGTGTGCTACCTCTTCCTGAAAAGAATTACCTCTCAGTATCCATTCCAAAGTAATACTCTTACAATAAAATAAAGCCAAGCCCCAGTTCATGGATAAATTCATCACCCAGAAACTCTTTCGCTTATGGAACAAACTTTCCCTATGCATTAGATAATATAAAATCCTAGCGACGGTCAAATTTCGGTTAGATGAATATACTGGATCACCAAATTCACCCCCTACAGTCACTGACTCCATACTATTAACTATGCCAAGCTAAACGTTATTACAGCTTAATCCTTCTTAAGTATTCTTTTCTTCTTCCTTTTCTGTAGCTTCTCCATATCTCCTTTCCGTCCAACTTAATTCAAGCTAATAATATTCTGCCTGTATCTCTCAAATTAAGTCTACTTCCTACCCTCATGTTCTTAACTGTATTAGCTGACCTTCAAGGGTTTTCCTTTCATGGCACTGTTGGCTGAGCGTATAATGGTTGGCATACCTCTGGCTTGGTATGAATTCTTTGAATCTGTAACCTCAAAGTTTTTTTGTAATTTAGAAAATCACAGGTGGAAGTCAGTCTTGACATTTCTTTCCTTTTCACATACTAGTTACAGATACTGCAGAGTTAAACTCAGTATTTACGTTTTGCTCATATACCAGACTTGCTCAGAGGCTCCAGTGCCATTGTCACCTGCCCCAGTCATTCTTTTGGGAGCCAGACCCTTATAGCCCATTTATTCTGTCCCATCATGCCTATTTAGTCCATTTGTCCCCCCCTTTGGTGAGACGGGTGATAGAGAGCAGGCCAACTTTCAAGTCTGAAGTTTTGCTCAAGTGTTGTCATGATCCGGGAAGTTTGCATCCACATGCTGACTTTTCCAGCCAGTGTACTTCCATCAAGGCAGTGTGTGCTCAACAGGCCCTTACTACATGAGTATAACATTTAGTGTTCCCTCTAGGTGTCACCCTGGAGATGAGCTAGAGGCACTGCTCTGCCCCAAGAATGGGTGAACTAACATCAGCTTCTCACACTTATCCTCCTCTCCATTTTCTTTGGTGCCTGACCCACTTACTGAACTCTGGTCATCTGGGTTATATTCAGAGCGTCATCCCTGGATGTCACAGAATCATGAATTCTGTTTGGTTTTTGTGTATCTTTGATAGTTTATGGTGAATTTTGATGGAGATTGTGGCAGTTTTGAAAATCTCTGTTTGATGTCTTGACTTTCAGTAGATTGAATGTTGATTAGATACCATGGATCTGTAATATGGAATAGCTAGTGGCCACTGGCTAGTCGTACACAGTTGGACTCATACTGAGGTTATTTGCTTGTACTGGAGAGTGACTTTCTTACAGCTGTATAAATGATTCTTTCACTCCGTTCTGATGTGTATCTAGGGAAAAAGACTTCAAGGTTCATCAACTAAGTTTCTTCATTTTGCAGTGGAAAACTTAAAAGTAGCTCAGTTTCAAATGCTTGACATAGATCAAAGAATGTTAATGTGATCATTTTATTTTGCTGTCACATCACATTGCTGCCTGGCATACCATTCTACGCTATATTATTGTAGACTTGGCAGTTCTAGGGTTTTGGGTAATTCATCGACTTTGGAGGCAGATGGTAATCATTTGATTGTGGACTGTTGAAATGAAGACCCACTGTCCTTGGTCCTGTGACGTAGGGGATTAAAGCCCTAACAGTGACCCAGATGACCTGGGTTTGATTAGTGGGCATATGAGCTGAAGGGTTCAGAGCTGGACAGTGGAATTAATGTTAGAAGGCTCGCCCATCCCGGAGGTGGATGGGAGGGGGCTTGCCACTTGGCTGACACCCAGTAGGAGCTATGGATGTTGCAGAGAGCAGAGTCTGTACCAGAGATATGTGCTATTGCAGCATAGCACCATACATCAGGGGGTGGTAATATGGGGAAACTCACATTGCTCCTCCCCGGCATTAGCATCTATCTAAAGCTACCAAGAAGTGTTAGGAGCTCCTGGGACTGAGGTCAACCCTGATGTCTGCCTGGATGATGGCCCCATGATGGTCTCCCATTTCAGAGGAATGAATGGCTGGTGATGGCTTATGCCCCTATGAGGAACAAATGGGATACTTAAATTGTGTGGGGGTGGGTGGCTGACTGTTATCAGTTGGAGGGGATTTAAACAATGTTTAAGACTTGGCTGTCCATGAGCATTTCACATCATAGTTCATTTTGCAAAGATCACTGCACCCTGTCCTTGATTTGCGGTGACATTGTTGACTATATCAGTAAAGAAATGTGTGAGGCAAAACTGTCTGCACTTGGAGGGAGAGATTGTTCCCACTTAAAATACTTTGAAATAGTGTTTCATTGAATTAGTCTCTAGTGGATTTGTTGTGATCATGTGGTAACATAACAGTCCTTAACCAAGTGAATTAGTAGTGAAACTTATTTAAGTGTTTGTGGAAGCATTTGATTTTATCAGGATTTGTCTTCTTGTTGGTGTCTTCACTGAAGAGTATTTGCTGTTTGAAACTTCCTTTTTATGTATTTTTCTTATTTTGGAAGCTGTGGATGGGAGCTGCTCTTATGGCTATATTTTCAGTTTTACAAAATCTGAGGCCTATAGTGTCATATGCAGGTAATAATACCTGACCTGGTGGGAGGGAGAGTGGAGTGCCCAAAGGTGTTCTGAGGCCTGCCACTGCAGAACTATTTTAGAGCTGCCCAGAAGATTGCTGTGAAACATCCATTATTTACGTTTTAGAGCAAACGTTTTTGTAGGGGTGGCACCTGCACCCCTGATTTCATGGCTATGCCTTTCCACCTGCAGTGTTTAAATACCCTACCTCTAAGGTTGCAGTAAAAGCAGAAGAGATAAACTCTTTATTTCCATTTTTTCTGAATTGGTGCATTCACTGTGGTAGTCTATATGTGTGTGTGTATCTATATATATATATATATATATATATATATATTTATATATATGATATAATTGTATGTATGTAGATATATATATATATATATATATATATATATATATATATATATGTGTGTGTGTGTGTGTGTATCTGTATACACATACACATATATTCAGACATACATATATATTCAATTGAAAAACAAACAAATCTGTTAGGGGGGGAATATAAAAAATGAAAAACTTACAAAAGCTGGTTACATAAGTGTGCACACCCTTAAACTGCTACTTTGTTGAAGCACCTTTTGATTTAATTACAGCATTCAGTCTTATTGGGTAGGAGTCTATCAGCATGGCACATCTTGACTTGGTAATGTTTGCCCACTCTTCCTTGCTAAAGCGCTCCAAATCTGTCACATTGTGAGGGCATCTCTTGTGCACAGCCCTCTTCAGGTCACCTCACAGATTTTCTATTGGATTTAAGTCTGGGCTCTGGCTGGGCCATTCCAAAATTTTAAATGTGATGTTGTCCTAGCTTGCCTTCATTCTTCACTGGTTGGGCTCGGAACCGATCCTTGGTTCTGACTCAGCCGTATACAAAAGTTGGAGGTCTTCCACTGGCTCATGGCTGTATCCCTATCCCATCATGCCCTAGGAGATCTCCCCAGATCTCGTTTGCCGCCAAACAGATCGGGTGCGTCCATTTTGACTCTGGCTAAGTTGGAAATTTTTTCTTACTTATTATTATTATACTTGATGTTTTGGCTGTTTAAAAAGTTATCGATTAGTGTTTTAGTAGTTATCTAGTTAGTTTAGAGAGTTCGCTCTTCTGCTTTGCTTCTGGCCGTCATTTTTATTCACTAGACCTGTTACTCCCTATCCTGGTTTAAATTTAGTGTTTAAAGCCTGTTTCTAGTTAGAGGGCTTTCCTTTCTATCCTTTACCTTGCTTTTTTACACACTCGTTTAATTTAGAGAGTGTTGTAAAGAAAATTATTGCCCCTGTTACTTCTTCCTAACCTAAACCAGCAGCTCGTTTGAGTTAGAGGGCTGTGCCCATTTAAGTTAGAGGGCTATCTTTCTTCCTCCCCCCCCTCCCTTTTGACTAGGCAGCTTCGTTTTTAGTTAGAGAACTGCCACCCCTACCCCTTTTTCTGTTGTAATTGTTACAGCTATTTCATCTTGTTATCCAAAAAAAAAAACTATGCATGTGTATGTGTGTGTGTGTGTGTGTGTGTGTGTGTGAGTGTGTGTGTATATGTATATATATATATATATATATATATATATATATATATATATATATATATGTATTACAGAGATAGCTGTGATTTGTCTACTAGACTGTTGAGTAGTTTGTACACTTTTCTTATACTTGTTGTTGTCTGTTAGTATGGAACATAAGGAAACCAAACCCTCTGGTTTCAAAAAGTGTGTGAAGTGTCACAAGAAAATGTCCATCATGGACGGACATACTATTTGTGTATACTACCTTGGAGCTTTGCATCTGCAAGAATCCTGTTCCATTTGCCACTTTTTCAGTTCTAGAGTGGTCCTTGAAAGGAAGAACAAACTTATAGTGAGAGGTTTACTGAAGTCCCTCTTCACTGAAACGTTATAAGAAGGTCAGGGCACTTCAGAATTGACCAAGTCTCTTTCATCGAAGTCTGACAAATCTGGAAAAAGGTCATCTCCTTCTTCTGGTCTTGGAGCCAGGAAAAAAGGTGACCAAAGTTGCATCTCCAGACCCGAAGATTGCTGGGCCCAGAAAATCTCTGTCATCGGCTCCTTCAGTATCGGTGCCGATAGAGTTTGAATTACTGAGCCGGTCCCCGGAATTGGTACCGGTCTCCCCTACTTTAAGATCACCTCTACTACAACCAGTCGGCTCTCCTACCTCCTCCTCTCAGTCCTCCAGCAGTGTATGTGATGACATGTATTGGGTGTTGCGCAGACTTTTAAGGACACCGGCGCTGGCCAAACTGCTATTGGCTCCAACTGTGAGGGATTTGGGACCGACTAGGACCTCCCCTTCGACATTGATTCCTCCTCCAAGCTGACCTGGGACCTCGGAGCCGGAATGTCTGGAACCTATCGTTGTGGAAACTTCTGTGCCATGACCTAGTCTGGGATCTTTGGGCCCGACATCCTTTGTTCCATCTGAACTCAAGGAGTCTAGGAGCCGATGCTGTCTGGTTGAGTCCAGGGAGGAGAATCGGATTGGACAATTGGCGGATCCGAACTTGCCTCTTGGGGCTTTGGCATGGGTGAGCTTGGCTCCTACATTCGCCTCTGAGCCAACTCCTTGGTTCTGGGGATGCCTTCTGGCTCTTCAGAGCTGGAGGTGTCATCGGATCAGGGGAAGGGGGCTTTCGAGGTGATGAGGAGAGTGCTGTCTCCACAGACAGCTCAACTCTTGGGTCCTGACATTCTTCCCCCAAAGGCACCGGCGTCTGTCTCGGCACCACACCATCCACAGACACATGGAGACCCTAGGCCTCAGTATATGCCCCATCGGGTGAACCCCTCTCTTCTGAAACCTCTCCAGAATACCCTTCTGAAGAGGTCCCACATAAGAGACTTTGCAAGAGGAAGCATTTAGACCCCCCCAGAGGAGTCAGTCACTTCTGATACAGACCTTGTTGAGTCAGAAGGGTCCCCACAGTCACCCTTTGAGGATGTCTCCTTTGCTGACATCCTAGAAATCGTTAAACAGAGAGGCGGCTGGAATCCCATCAACCCTTCTGAGGAGGAGTCTGTATACCTGAAGGCTTTTGGGTCTCCCCCTCATGGAATTAGTCAGTTGAAAGGCGTGGGAGTCTCCAGACTCAGTGGAACCTGTTCCTCGGAGCCCAAGCAAGTTTATTACTGCATCTACAGACAGGAAGTTTCTTACTAATGGTGTTCTAATGGATGCTACGGTAGTGGTGGCAGCCACCAAAAAAGAACTTTCAGAGATGTCCTCGTCTGTCCATCTGTTGGAAAAGGAGTCTCGTATGATGATTGGTTATGGAAAGTGCATGTTCTCTTCAGCGACTTTTGCACTCAGATCGCTGAATTATTTAACGCACTTTTCTAGGCTACAAAGAGATCTCCTAAAGGAGTTAGGAGATACTCTACAAGGTTCAGTAGCTGCAGGGGTATCAGACAAGGTTTCCTCTCAGCTTTCCACCTTAAACTCTGTGGTTAACTCCTCCATGAGGCTTATTTCTTATGCAGCAGATGGAGCAAGCAGGGCAGCAGGTTCAGGAATTTCTCTGAGGAGACATTCCTAGATGCACTTATGTGACTGCGGAACCTTTTAAGTTTACCTTTGTTATTGCCCCCTTTGATGGCTCGTTCCTCTTCGGGCCAAAAGTTAAGGACATGCTCACCAGGCGTGAGCAAGAAGGAAAAACATTTTGCTGTAGGAGTCCGTTTTTCCCTACTTTCTAGACCTTACTCAAAAAGTCAAAGGGGGGGAAAGGTGTGGTTCCGAAAATCCCAGAGAGTTTTTCAGGACACACGTGATGACTCTTTCCCCAGGAGCAGAGGTGGAAGTAGTAATGGGAGATGCCCTCCACGTGGCAGAGGGAGTCCGCAAAATCAGGGTGACGGATTCATTCCATGGTAGGCCCTTTCAGCGCTCCTGAAGGGAGGCCCATCTGTCCATCTCTAGAGGCAGTCAGGAGTCTCTTATCTTTGCACCAAGAAACCTGGCTGGAAATTACAAAAGACAAGTGGATACAAAATATCATATCCAGGGGCTACACTTCTCCCTTCCCGTCCCAAACATAAAGAACATCCCGGATGTTTCACCCAGAGGGAACAGGCAACTCTAGAAATTTCAAAAGTTGCTGGACAAAAGAGTCATCCAATGAGTCCCTGCAGACCAAATAGGATCTGGAACTTAATCAAGGTTCTTTTTAGTGCCAAAGAGAACAGGGGACTGGAGGCCCATTTTGGATCTCAGCTGATTAAACGATTCAATAAGAAAGGCAAAGTTCCAGATGGTAACACTGCAGTTGACTTTTTCCTTTCTTGCAGAACACAATTGGATGTGCTCTATAGACCTTCAGGATGATTACTACCACATAAAGATGGACAGGTCATCCAGGAGTCATCTGCACGTTCAGCTGGGAGCCAGTCATTTCCAATTTTGGGCTCTGCCCTTTGGTCTCATTACAGCTCCCAGAGTGTTCACCAAGTATATGGCAGTGATCACGGCTCACTTGAGACGTCTAGGATTCCGAGTGTTTCCATAACTAGATGACTGGCTCCTAACCACCGCCATCAAGCATGTACTACTAAAAACAAGAGACACCACATTACTTCTCTGCTGTCACCTAGGAATCATGATAAATTACAAAAAATCTGCCTTGTTGCCATCTCAATTTATCGTTTTTATAGGAGCAGATCTAAACACAACAAAAATGATGGCAAAACTTCCTACAGAAAGAGCTTTAGTTCTGCGACATCAAGTCTTAAACCTTCTTTCCAAGAGAAGAGTACAGGCAAGAACAGTTTTGAAAGTCTTGGGAACCATGACAGCAGCAATAAACTTTCCATTAGCATGCGTGCACATGAGAATCCTGCAGTGGCTACGGTTCACTCAGTGGTCATTGCAGGAACAACTGATGTCTCACCAAATTCTGATAACAGAGTCCTGCAAAAAAGACCTTCACTGATGGCTTCACTCCACTCATGGGACATCAGGTCGACCCTTTGTCCTTCCACAGCCTTTAGCCACAGTAACTACAGATGCCTCCCAGATAGGGGGGGGGGCATTATCTGGGAAGGACAGTCCAAGGCACTTGGCAGGATCATGAAGCCCATTTGCACATCAGTGTCCTAGAGATGGGAGCGGTGCTTTTGGCATTGCAGGCACTTCAGGACTCTCTTCTTCTGGGAATTATTGCAATACAGACAGACGTCCGTTGTTTGGTACATAAACAAACAAGAAGGAACCAGGTCCTACCCCGTTTGTTGAGTGGCCCTGAGAGTATGTCAGTGGGTGACCTCCTCCCAATGCTTTCTGATAGCAACGTACATCCCGGGAAAATCCAGCGTAGTAGCAGACAAACTTAGCAGAACGATTCTGATGAATCACGAGTGGTCCCTAAAACAAGAAGTAGCGGAGAGGATTTTCCACAACTGAGGCCAGCCTTGCTGCGACCTTTTTGCCTCATCCATGAATGCCAAATGCAGCAGCTATTTTTGCCCTAATTTCCCCTCTGGGGGAATCACCAAGGGATGCACTTGTACTTGATTGGCCCTCAGGTCTCCTTTATGCCTTCCCTCCCTTTCCCTTGATACCCAAAGTTCTTCAGAAAGCCAGCTCATTGGGAAGCAGTCTGATTCTCATCACCCCATACTTGCCTCATCAAATTTGGTTCCCCTTCCTTCGGCCTCATCTCCAGGAGGAGCCGTGGGTTCTGGACCCAGTTCCAGACCTTCTGACTCGCACATCGGGAATGCTCCACCCCCCCCCCCCTTCAAGCCCTCAGATTGACAGCTTGGCTGCTCCAATTCCAAATATAGCCAGGCTCCCTAACCTTTCTCCTTCTGTGAAACATATCTCGATCTCATCTCATAAGGCTTCAATGAGAAAACTATACATGAGCAAATAGAAAAGATTTTATTTCTGGGCATTAAGTAGTCACATTGATCCCTTTTCTACCCCTATGGGTTCTATTTTTGAATTTCTAATGAAGCCATTTAATGAAGGTGCAGCTGCAGCTACCATTCAAGTCTAGTTAGCAGAGATATCCAGTTTTCATATAAATGATTTAGCCTCAAATCTGATGTCTCACAGACTATGCAAAGCCTTCCTGAAGGGCGCTGTTTTGTTAAAACCCCCCCTTTAAGACCCCTCTACCACCATGGGACCTAAACTTTATTTTGTCCTATTTGATTATTTCCCCCTTTGAACCTGCATCATCTTGTGATCTAAAGTTCTTGACATTTATGACTGTCAACATACATACATTTTAAGATTTTTAGGGTCTGCATGATCTATAATAGGAACAACTGTTTATCATTCTTTTAAAAGCTTATTCCCTTTATATATGTCTTTATTATTTGTCAATGGTTTATATTCCATCGCATGATAGTTGGTATGATGTGAATGGACATTTTCATTATATATATATTCTATATATATTCAAATCATGCTTTTATTGCTGACATCCTGCGGCTAAGCAGTTTTCACTATTCTACCAGTATGGGTATAAATGCAACCTTTATTAAGTTAACACTGAGATATAATGTGTTGAGTGCATGTAGTCTTTATAGTAGAAAGTTTTATCTGAAATGTATTTTGTTTTGTAAGTAAATGAATGAGTTAGCGTCTAAATAGTTTTTTCCAGCTCTAAACTCAGCCTTAATTAATTAATCAATTTTCATGAATTGATTGAATGATTAGATACAATTACTTATGTATATAAGAGAGCTAGTTTTTCTGTGTATCATTAATCTGAAGAAGCGTGCCTTGTGGATGCACGCGAAAGCGCTCATTTTCCTATTCTGAATAAAGGATTGTTTTTTTACGTGGTGGTCGACCTCCAGTTTTATTCTTCGTTATTCTTTTCCTCTACTCTGGAGTCACCTTCGAGGGTCAGGTCTGCTGTTTTGCTATTGCATGTGATCTAAAGTTCTTGACATGGAAAAAATTATTTTAATTGCCATCACTTCTGCTAGAAGGCTTTCAGAGCTGCAAGCATTACAATACCCCCCCCTACATGCTTTTCCACAAAGACAGAGTATCCCATCAAACAAATCCATTCTTCCTACCAAAAGTATGCTCAGAGTCTAATTTAATTCAGTCCACAGATCTACCAGTGTTTTTTCCCATCTATGGCAACAAGGCAGAATATATGCTACACCAGCTGGATGTACATAGACAATTATGTTTCTGCTTACACAGGACAAAGGACTTCAGAAAATCTGACCAATTATTTGTTTCATTTTCAGAAGCTAGGAAAGGTGCTCCTGTGTATCTAAGGTCACACTTGCAAAATGGCTGTCAGATTGTATTACTTTTACATACAGATCTAACAACAAAGCTCTTCCTGGCAAAGTCAAGGGTCATTCTATGAGAGCCATAGCAGCTTCTTCTGCTTTTCGCTCTAGACTACCAATTGATACCATTTGTGCTGCTGCAATATGGGCAAGGCCTCATACCTTTATCACTCATTACAAAGTGGATTTGGCCTCCAGGAACAGGGTCTCTTTTGGGTCCACTGTTCTAAAGAATATTCTCCCGTGTGCTGCCCAAGAAATGTGGTGCTATGGACACTGTCCCAACCAGTGAAGAATGAAGGGGAGATAGGACAACATTACATAAAGAAGTTATGTACTCACCATAATGTTCCATGTGTGTTGTCCATCTCTTTTTCATTCTTACATCCCACCCTCCTTCCCCCAGCTTTTGGCTCCTGGAGATCCGAGTGGTTACATCTGGCAAGTAATGTTCTCTGACCTTCTTCATTGTTCTATAAGGTGTTGAAATAGTCTATTGGGTAACTGTTGATGTTCTTCGTGTTTCACTGTTGCAGTCATTAAATTTGGGTTATCTGCCTGCAGGTAGCCCTCAGCTGGCCTGAATATCAAAGTCTTGGATTCCTGCGTCGGATGCTGTCTCTTCTTCCAGGACGTCAGGTCATTAGGGGTATAAAACATGTAGCCGACGCCATTACATCAGTCTTTCTTGCCGTGTGGCGCCCGAAGCAGAAGCAGTTTGCAAGTGCCGGTTGGCTGACTCCTGAAAATTTTGTTTTCGAGTTTCAGAACCGAAATCTTCAAAAAAGCTAAGTACTCCTTGGGGATCCTTTTTCTTGATCTTAACCAATGTCAGTAAAAGTTAACAATTGTATTACCTGTGGAAAGCAAATACCTCATGAAGATTTTCATTTGTACTGCATTCCTTGCTTAGGCCCAGACCACAAAGTCCCTCGCTGTCGGTTTTGTGCCTTATTCAACCCCCGAACTATTCGTCATCTGTCTATTTTTGCAGCAAATTATTTTGGTACTATGTTTAACTATCCAGAAATGGCTTTGGTAAGCCATCTGAATACCGACATTCCGAAAAAACGTAAAGACAGAGACAGACGGCATAGGTCCAAAACTGCCGACGATGGTTCCATTAAGTTAGTCGCCATTTAGCCGGTACTCAATGAGGCTCTTTTGCAGCCCATGATACCCGCTACTTCCGATTCGCAGGCCTCTACCGAGTCCCATTCGGAGTCCGGTATGCCACGAGATGCTTCTTCGACTTTGGAACCTGCGGATGTCTCTACCTTGGATGGGTCCAGAGCTGCTGTGCAGGCACCGGCTTCTGGCGGTGTATTCAGGCATGCAGATTTGCATTTCAAACCAACACTATCTTCTTCGTCGAGGCCTAAAACTCGACCCATGCCTAGAAAACCGACGTCAAACTGCATGGTCAGGCCCATATGCCTAAAAAACAAATGCTTAGAATGGCTGAAGACCTTGTTACTTTAATTAGGGGAAGCCAGCCTCCCCCCTCTAAGAGACCTAGAACTGATTTTCCTTCTGATTCTTCTGATCAGGTTTCTGAAATTTCTGTTTCTTCCGATTACCAGGATTTGGCCTTATCCACCTATGAGGATTCTGATGCTGAGGATTCCATTCTCTCTGCTTCCCCTCCAGGAGATTTTTCTTTTGGTGAAATCTTGCACTCTCATAGGGAGCATTTATGCTGGGAAAGCCAGGATTACTCTGACTCCAAAAAGAGGCGTAGGAAATTCTTACTCCTGCCTCAACACAGGCCATTAGCTATCCCTCCAGTTCTGGACATTGTAGATGATGCCTTCTTGGTATCTAGCCTGGCCCCAGACTCTTTACCTCCAGCTCCCAGAAAACCTGACAGGTATTGCAGAGTATCTGACTCTCACAAGTTCCTCTTCATGAATCCTACTGCGGATCCAGAGACCATTTCCCAAGGACCAAAAGGCATTAAGGCTACTGCTGCCAAACCCCTACCCCCTCTGATAGAGATTCCAGGGCCTTGGACATATGGGAGAAGAAGGTTTACACATCTGCCACTTTGGCCATTAGGGTCTTAAATTGCCAGTTTCATATGTTAAAGTATCAGCAGCATATTATGGGATTACTTAAACAGAAAATGATGTTGATTCCTGACTGTGCTGAACATAAAGAATTACAGGATTTAATGCATTCTGCTGAACAAGTTGGTAAACATACTTTGCAATGTGGTTTTAACTTTTTAGAAGCATCTTGCAGGGCTGCTGTCACTGGGTCTGTACTTAAAAGGCATGCTTGGCTTAAGGAGCAAAACTTGCCAGATCATGTTAAAGCTAAACTACCGGATGCTCCCTTAAACCAAGACTGCCTGTTTGGCAACAAAGCAGAAGAAGTTTTTTTGAAAAGATGGAGGAAAAAGCTAAATCTATGCAAACTGTTAAAGATTTCCTGCAAGTACAGCCTCCCAGATTTAGTAGGCATTGGCCTTCTAAGAATTGGTCCTTTCCAGTCTCTTCCAGGCCTTCTCAATCCAAACCCAAGAACATTAGACCACCTAAGCTACAGTCTTAAGGTACACACAGGCCTAAGCAGTGGGGGGCTCCCACTTCCAAAGCTGGAAATAGTAAGACACCCATCTATGGAAAAATGTCACAATGACTTAACCTTATCTCTTCCAAGCCCTGATCATCTGCCTGCTCCCTTAGGGGGAAAGCTCGCACTGCATGCAAAAAACTGGGAACTCATTACCCAGGACAAAGGATAGAGATTCTACTTCCACACCCTACCAACCCCAAATGGTTGGCCAGACCCACCCCCAAATCAGTGGGCAGAGGTTCAACAGCAGGTTCTCTCTCTTCTAAGTATCAGGGCTATTCAACCTATCCCAGCAGAAGAAAGAGGACAAGGTTTGTATTCAAGACTTTTCCTGGTACCCAGAAAAGACAGCTCCTGGCGTCCTATCCTGGACCTCTCTATTCTAAGTACTTTTTTGGTAATCCCAAAATTCAAGATGCTAACACTTCAACAGCTGCTTCCTATGCCAGGCAAAGATGCCTGGTTGGCAACCTTAGATGTAAAGGAAACTTACCTGCACATTCCAGTGAGGGAATCTTGCAGGAAATACCTATGCTTCAGGGCAGGCTCCATGCAGTATCAGTTCTCTGCACTTCCCTTTGGCTTATCTACTGCGCCCAGGGTATTCACAAAGTGTCTAGCTCCAGCCATTGCATTTTGCAGGCAGAGAAACATTCAAATATGCCCATACTTGGACGATTGTCTGATTCAGGCAGAAAGCCAGGAATTGCTATTAAAACATCTGGCATTCGTAAAGAAACTTCTAAACTTACTGGGGTACACCATAAATGAAAAGAAATCTCACCTGGTATCCTGCCAACAAATTGTATTCCTGGAAGCAAGCTTGAATACAACTTCCCGGATGGCTTTCCTCAATCCAGAGAAACAAGTTTATTTGACAACCTACTTCAAACTACTGGCCACAAAGACCCAGCTATCTGCAAGGAAAATCCTGCAAGCCCTGGGGTTCATGGCCTCTTGCATTCTACTAATTCCATATGCAAGACTGCATATGAGGAAACTACAATGGTATCTAAAAAGCCTATGGTGTCAACATTCTCAGGACCTGGAATCAATGATTCCTATCATTCCTTGTATAAAGACAGAGTTCCTTTGGTGGGCAGAGGCCTGCTACCACAACAAGGGGCTCCCATTCACTCTACCCCCTGCCGTCCAAACCCTAACAACAGACGCATCAGACTATGCATGGGGGGCTCACTTGGCAGGTCAGTGCATTCAGGGCAAATGGAACCTGAGACAGATGCACCTGCATATCAACCAAAAAGAAATGTTAGCTGTACAGAATTCCCATGACATCATTCAAGGGCCACACTCTTCTAGGACAATTATTGGTAAAGACAGACAACACCACAGTTATGTGGTACATAAACAAGCAGGGGGGAACCCACTCGTACCCTCTCTGCAGACTATCCATGGCTCTGTGGAACACAGCCTTGAGCTACCAAGTGCACCTGCAAGCTAATTTCCTGCCAGGAAAGCTAAATTCACTGGCAGATGACCTAAGCAGAAATCTCATGGACCCACACGAGTGGAAACTGGAACCAAAGATATTCAACCTCTTGAGAAACAAATGTGGGAATCCAGAGATTGACTTGTTTGCCTCCCCTCAGAACTACCAATTGGCCAAATTCTGCACAAGAACCTCCCACAGTCAAGCTTGGAAAGTGGATGCCCTGTCCTTTACCTGGGAAAGCCTCTCAATTTATGCCTTTCCCCCTCTGCCTCTCCTCTCGAAGGTTTTGCTAAAGATCAAACAGGACAAACTAAGGACAATACTGATTGCACCAGACTGGCCACGCCAGCACTGGTACCCCCTCTTGTGCAACATGACACTGCTGGAACCATGGCATCTGCCTCAGACCCCTTCCCTGCTGACCAGCAGGAGGGCCAGATTCTGCACCCTCGGCTTCAAACCCTGAACCTTGCTGCCTGGCTAATTCCTTGAGTTCTCCAATAGCATCCCTCTGTAATCAGGTGCTAGATGTCATTCTGGAGGCAAGGAGGCCTAGTACTAGAAAATCCTACGCTGAAAAGTGGAAAGGATACTGTTCCTGGAGCCAGACTCAGGGGATGGGCACAATGGTGCCCAGCTTACCACATATTCTTCAGTACTTAACAGAGATGCTCCACACGGGCCTTTCCTTCTCGTCAATTAAAATTCATGCCTCTGCCAATTCAACACATTATAATACTGAACCACCCCTCTTCTCTCACTCCCTGCTAAAGCAGTTCCTCAGAGGGACCAAAAATTTAAGACCACCCAGGAGAGCCCCTACTCCAGCCTGGGACTTTAACTTTGTATTGGAAAAGCTCACTCTACCTCCTTTTGAGCCAGCTGCAACTGCATTGTTGAAATTCCTTTCTTGGAAAATAGCCTTTCTTCTAGCCATCACTTCAGTAAGAAGAGTGTCTGAATTACAGGCCCTCATGGCAGTGGAGCCCTTCATCATCTTACATGCAGACAGGGTGTCTTTCAGGACCCATCCTTCCTTTATGCCCAAGGTGGTGTTTAGTGTGGCCCTTAATCAGTCCATTCATTTGCCTACATTTTTCCCGAATCCACAAAACAAAGGAGAATGAATACTGCACTCGACGTGCACAGACAACTTAGATTTTATTTGGACATGACTAAGCCTCTCAGAAAAATCTGAACAGCTGTCAGTTGGCTTTGCTGCAGGGGCAGAGGGAAAGGCCATTTCATAGCAAACCATTTCTTAGTGAATAGCCCATTGCATTCATTTCTGCTATAAGCACCATGGAAAACCTACCCCACAGGGGATAAGATCACATTCCACCAGGGCTGCATCTACCTCTACAGCCTTTCTCAGAGGTGTTCCTACCAGGGACATCCTAGAAGCTGCTACCTGGAGCTCTGTACATACCTTCACCAAGCATTACCACATGCCTATTTTTTCTGAATCCAGAGCTGGTTTTGCCACAGCAGTCTTGCAGGGCTGAATAGCTGGTCCTAATGCTCTCTCTTACTTCCTCCTCCCTTCCTTAGCTTTGGGAATCAACCCAAATGTAATGACTGCAACAGTGAAACACGAAGAACATAGTACAGTTGTGTACACTTACCATAAATGTAGATGTTTGAGTGTATTCACTGTTGCATTCCTGGTTACCCTCCCTCCAGCCCCCTGACTTCTCTTGGCTATACCTTTCTTCTTGTTTGGTGTATTTAAGCTTTCTGGTGTATTTGCTTTTTGTTGGAGGTGTAACCTAACATATAATTGCTTCCCATTATGGGGGCACCTGACATCTGGGGCAAGAAAAACTGATGTAATGGCGTCGGCTGCATGTTTTATACCCCTGCGACCTGTCATCATGGAAGAACAGAGAGCATCCGAAGCAGGAATCCAAGACTTTGATATTCGGGCTGGCTGAGGGCTTCCTGCAGGCAGATAACCCAAATGTAATGACTGCAACAGTGAATACACTCGAACATCTACATTTATGGTAAGTGTACACAACTATACTTTATTAGCAAACAAGATCTGGAGAGTTTTCGTAGGGCATGATGGGATAGGGATACAGCCACGAGCCAGTGGAAGACCTCGAGCTTTTGTATATGGCTGAGTTCGAACCGAGGATCAGTTCTGAACCCAACCAGTGAAGAATGAAGGTGAGATGGACAACACACATGGAACGTTATGGTGAGTACACTTCTATTTTTCTTCTGGTGAAGCCATTCTTTTGTTAATTTGGCTGTATGCTTGGGGTCATTGTCGTGTTGAAAGGTTAAATTCCTCTTCATTTTCAGCTTGCTAGCAGATGTCTGAAGGTTTTGGGCCAAAAGTGACTGGTATTTGGAACTGTTCATAATTCCCTCCATCTTGACTAAAGCCCCAGTTCCAGCTGAAGAAAGCAACTCCAAAAAGTGATACTGCCACCACCATGCTTCACCATGGGGATGGTGTTCTTTTGGTGATGTGAAGTGTTGTTTTTGCACCAAAAGTACTTTTTGGAATTGTGGCCAGAAAGTTCAACCTTGGTTTTCATCAGACCGTAACACATTTTCCCACATGCTTTTGGGAGACTTGATATATTGTTTTGCAAATTTTAGCCAGGTCTGGATGTTTTTCTGTGTAAGAAAAGGCTTCCATCTTGCAACCCTACCCCATAGCCCAGACATATGGAGAATACAGGAGATTGTTGTCACATGTAGTACACAACCAGTATTTGCCAGAAATTCCTGCAGCTCCTTAAGTGTTGCTTTAGGTCTCTTGGCAGTCTCCCTGATCAGTTTTCATCTTGTCTTTTCATCAATTTTGGAGGGACGTCCAGTTCTTTGCAGCTTCACTGTTGTCCCATATTTTCTCCACTTTTTGATGACTGTCTTCAGTGTGTTCCATGGTATATCCAGTGCTGTGGAAATTTTTTTGTACCCTTCTCCTGACTTAATGCCTTTCAATAGTTAAGCTGTCTGCGAACCATGGCTTTTGCTGTAGCAGTCAACTGAGTAAATGTCAGTAAAATCCTACTAGGACAGCTGAACTTTATTTGAGGTTAATCAGAGTCTCTTTAATTGATGGCAGGTGTGTACCCGAGAAGACTGAATGGTGTAATTAAATCAAAAGGTACTTCAACCGAGTATTATTTTAAGGGTATGCACACTTATGCAACCAGCTTATTGTATGTTTTTATTGTTTACATTTTTCCCATAACAGATTTGTTTGCTTTTCAACTGAATTGTACAGGTTAATAGGTCACATTAAAGGCGGGAAAAGTTTTGAAATGATTTATTGTGGCGTCATTTTTTTATATCACAAAAACCTGACATTTTAACTGGATCTGTACACTTTTTATATCCACTGTATTTGCTTCACTCATAGAGGAAAACAAGGTCATCGATTTGTGTCCCTCATGGAGGGAAGCAAGGTTATCAATTTACTAAACCGATCCTTTCCAAGGGGTTGACTGTCTCCCATATCTTTTATTATGCAGACCTCAGCAAAATTTTAACTGGGGAGGTTAGTGCTCATGTCACCAAGTCAACACCTCTACTACATCCTTTATAAAAAATATATTTGCTCAAACAATTTTTAAAGCTGTTGCTTGGCTGATTATTTACAGATTTTCTAAACACTACTTGTTTGATGCCCAGTCTAGAGAAAGATGAGAATTTACACCAGCTGTTATACAGAACTTATTTTGGAACCATCTACCTTTATCCGATTCACATATTAACGCTGTTTAGTGCTATTCTGTAGATGTTATGAATTTCTGCAGCAGTCATCACTATAGTGAAAGTGCAATTGTTTGCATTATAGTAGATGTTAAAAGATTACCATAGGAGTGGCATTCTTTCTCCACACCTGCACCCCTTCTCCTTGGTGTTGTGTATATGCTGAGCCTAGGGGGTCCTATTGGATTGTTAACTTTGTACCAAACATAAAGCTTGACATATTTGTGTACTTTTTTATGTTACAAATCATTAACCTGGCAGTGTATTGGTGTACTCTTACCTATTGCCTTAGCCTTTAGCTGGAGGTACTTTGTGCTTTTTTGGTAAAAGGGTGCAGTTTATAGTTATGTTTGTGACTTTTTACATAGCTGTCTGTTAACATTTCATGTTTTTTTTAGTCTCCAGTAGAATGTGTTGGTATTGTGACTTGAGTTTGCCATGTCCTGGCCACCAAGCATAAAGTAGAGTGCATGTTACACTATTGTATAGCTAAGCTTCCTTTAAAGGCCACTGTACAAGGTTGCAGTCATGTGTCTCTCGGGATGTCTGACTGAGGAAAAAATCAGACCAGGTGTTTGACATCTGCAGATATTTAATTTCCAGGTATATTCTGAATTCCTGCAGCAGTGACCCCATTATTTGAATGTGTACAGCTGAACAGCTGCATCTCAAGAGCGGCTTAGTAATTTGGAATACAATTACAGACTTTCTCAACTTTTTAGTTCACACAGGATAATCAGGAGTCTCTCGCAGCTGACCTTTGAACTTATTCTTCACAGAACTATGATATGCAAGGATCAGCCAAAATACCAGTGTCATTTCAGCATGTGCATCTGACATAAGGATGTCATAAATGGCTGTTCATATAAATGTGAGTGAACTGAAGGCTATGAAGTAGGGAAGAGTCATGACACTAAGCAGCAGCTGATCATGACCTTCAGGCATGGTGAATTCAAACTGATAATGCTGAGCTAACCCTTTTGTGGAATGCTTGCTGCTAAACCAGACCATCACAAAAACATCCATATTCAAGCTGCCCATGTGCCCATGTTGTCATGAAAGAGAACTTAAGTTAAAATGCAAGGCATTGAAGAATATTTGTTCCTGTTGGCAGAGAGTAAGAAAGTTCTAGATATAGTTGCATTCAGAAGAGATCCTGAAGTCTGCAGCTGCACTAAGACATTGTAGGCCATGTGCTAAATCAATGCAGTCAGTCTTTGCTAAAGCCAGAAATGAGGGACATACCACTGATATGCTGGGGCTAGCCTCAGCGTGGTCTGATTCATGTGCCTTTTTTCCTTTAAGGTTCTTGTGTCGCAGATTGATGTGTTTTTGTGGCAGGCTACAGAAAGTAGCACTAGTATACTTTTTTTAAATGGATGATTTAAAAGTACAGGCATTCAGGAGTGCAGCTGCCAGTATTGCAGATATTGAAAAGGTAACAAAGAACCATTAGAAAAAAACTTGGCACAGATGTGGAGTCAGTAAAATGATATGCTTCATCACTGGAATTCAGAAATAAGTAGCTCCATTTAATGATTCAAGGTTCTGGGGAGCAAATTGAATGCTTGAAGATAAAATGCTCTGAAGTGGAAGTTTGCCCACATAACCTCATACTGGTCAGTTTTCCGAGATGGGAGCAAATTCAACAGTTAAGACAAGGAATAATGCAAGTTTTTGCTGCCTTGTTGAATTTACCAACAAATGCATGCTATTTAGATATTGTTCACAACTGAATTCAGTTGCATAACACACCGCAGAACAATAATTTTTAAATTTGCTAATCTTTTTTTTTTACCCCTATGCTTGCCCATTATCAATACCCTGTCATCTGTGTAGCCCATTCATTTCTCATGAGAGTAAGAGCCATCACAGGCCCATTTGTTCCCACATGAGGTAATATTCGTTTGTGGGGGCTGTCATCCAAACAGACATCAGGCACCCAGTTTGTAGTCATCTGTGAACTTGGTCAGCCAAAGGCCCTTGACATTATCCTTTTCCCCAAGAAGTAGATGCCAAATAAGAGCTGTCCCAGCATGGAGCTCTGAGGTGCCCCGCTGGTGGCCAGCCTTTTCGTGGAGGTGGTCTCACCTATCCTGACTTCCTGGGTCCTGTCTGTGAGCTATCTGGCAATCCAACAAGTTATGCAAGGGTTTATGCCCAATTCAGTGCGTTTGTCAACTATACCCGAGTGGGGTATTCTACAGAACTCCATAGTCAGGTCCATGAAGGCAGTATCTACCATTTTCCCCTCATTCATTGCCTTGGTGACTGTCTCAAAGAAGTCGTCCAGGTTTAGTAGACATGACCTTCCTTTGACAAAGACAGACTGGTTGGGTCTAAAGGTGACCACTATCTTTCTCGATCATTTCCATAACTCATTCCATGGCTTTAGACTAGTCATCCTGATGGGTCTATAGTTTCTCGGGCCAGTTAATGACCCACCCTTGTGAAGTAGAGTAACTGTTGCAGTCTTCCATTCTTTGGGTACACAGCCTGTTCTGAGGCTGTAG
Source organism: Protopterus annectens (assembly GCF_019279795.1). Taxonomy (NCBI): domain Eukaryota; kingdom Metazoa; phylum Chordata; order Ceratodontiformes; family Protopteridae; genus Protopterus; species Protopterus annectens. The sequence continues at coordinate 887,632,368 of NC_056727.1, read as the reverse complement.
TTGAAAAGTGATTCAAGTGGTCCTTATAGGTCATGTTTCAAACTATTTAGGAGGTATCCCTGGGATAATGTTGAGGCTCACTGAAGCTGTGTTTTTGGCCTTAAAAGTGAACAGATCCTGGTGGCACTCACTAATAATTGGGGATGGTTATGCTAGTAGGTATTTCATGTGAGGAGGCAGGGATGAAGTTTGAACTGAATTTGTCAGTCAGCAAACTTTCTTTGTCACTCTCCTTATTGAAGGGTGGCACCATTGGCCACTATTTTGGCACACTGCTGTGTGTTGGCTTTGAGGTATCAGGCATAGCTGATGGCCTCATGGTTGTCTTTAGCTGTGAGGCTGTTTTGACCTTATAATTGGTCTTGTTGGACTTGATTAGTTCTCTTAGTTTTCTGTTTAGTTTACTTAGAGAGCTTCTGTCTTTATGGGAGTTGCTCTTCCTGACTTTAACCATGACTTTTTTCCTTTTGTTATATATCCTATTAAGGTTAGGATTCCACCAGTGTGGTTTGTTTTGGGCTTACTTCTTGTAGGTACAGTACCTCTATACAGCCATTTACTTGGTTGTACAGGGTCTCTGTGAACAATTTCTCGTACATTGCTGTGAACTCAAGGATGGCAGGGGCATTGAATTGTAGCAAACTATCTCTTAATAGGATGTAGTTTGCATTGGAATAGTTTCTGTTACAGCGTTTGCTGGCATTACGGAGTTGATTTTATTTTACAGGAGACAGACTTGTGGTCCCATTTCACCAGTGAGGACGGGACACTGGATTGGGGTTGGGGGGATTCAGCACTCTCCCATATTGTTAAGTACCAGTTCCAGTACGTTTGAACCTTTAGGGGATGTGCACAATATATGGTCGAGGGTGCTTGTGTTAATAAAGTTTAGGAGTCATTGTGCATGCTAGTTTGATACAGTGTGTGTTTCCTTTTCTGTAGAGAGGTAGTTAAAACAGTCTGCTATGAATATGGCATTTGGTTTAATGGTGAGTGTCTCAAGTAGGTATAAGTACAAGCTATGGGGTTCTAGGGACATATAGGGTGACCTATAGTTTGCTAGGATTTGGTATGGAACTGCATGTGTGACGTGTTTGCATGTGGATAAATTCCAGGATATCATGCTGTTTAACCAACCTAGAGGGATACGTGTTACTAATATAGATTGAAAGTCCTCCACCATCTGTCCCTGTTTGTACAGCTGATGGTGTAAATATGTGAAAAACACTGAAGCCTTACACTGCTGGAGTACTTTCTGTGGATTTAAACCATGTCTAGGGAATAGCATAAATGTCTATATTCTGCAGAGTGAGAAGAGCTTGTAGGGTATGGAGATTCTTTGTTTAGGCTCCTAGCATTGAGCAGTAACACCTTTAGGTTCCTCTGGGTTTTATTTGCTTTGTTGATGGTTTATCAATTTGACATTGCCTACAAAAGCCTCTAGGGGATGAATAAAGTTTTAGCCAATATTCGGAAGCCTAGAGGGGGCAGGCGCAAATCATCTTTTACAAAGCAACATGGTTTGTTAACCATGTCCTACCATGCTGACAAATATTAAATCCGCCTGGAAAGACAAGAGAAACTAAGCCAGTCATCTTTTTCATACTGTGGCATCATCCTTAGTGAAGGCAGAATGTTGCTTATTGCAAAGCACCCACTTCCCTAAGACACATATTCAGAGAGAGAGAGAGAGAGAGAGAGAGATCAGTAATGTCTGTCGCATATAGTCTAGGGAACTACATCTCAGGTCATTAACATCAACATAGATCATTAACATCAACATAGACTATGATGGAGTCATTCTGGTACCTGTGGTTTAGTGACATCAATGCATGCATAACTTCACGGATCCTTATCTTCTCCTTGTTCAGTTTGGTGAGTGGGGCATCTGTGTCTCATACAATGGAGTCCCTTATGACAAGAGGACTAGGTAATGTATTTACTTGCCTTATGGGCTGTGCTCTTAGGGCTACAATGGGTGTAAGCCTATACATTGTGTTTGGTGATGTTTTTAGTGAGTGCTTTACAAATTGCTGAGGATAGGCATTGTCATTTATATGCCTTAGCCAGGTCAAGGTAGGCAGTATGCACTGTGTTACCGTCATCCATTGCCTTGGTGAACTTCTCAAAAAATCTACCAGGTTCAGTAGACATGACCTTTCTTTGACAAAGCCAAACTGGAATGGATTCATTGAAGTGTTGAAGGTCTCCTATGTTTTTTAGATCATTTTTACGATAATTCTTTCCATTGCTTTGCATATAAGACTAGTCAGACAAATAGGTCTGTAGTTTGTGGGATTTGTTGATGGTCCACCCTTGTGAAGAGGGGTAGCCATTGGAGTCCTTCATTCTTGTGGCATGAAGCTTGTTTTAAGACTTTAGTTAACTAGTGGGTCTATATTAGAACACTGAACATTCAAAATTTCGAGTGTTCTAATATTGAACCCTATGAATCGAAAATTGAAAACATCGAACATTCAGAACAGCAAATTTTTCCCTAGGGAAAAAATTTGCTGTTCCAAAACACATACAACACAAGCACACCAAACAAACAGCAATCCACACACATACACCTAAACTCTTACACCTAACCCTACACTAAACTATACATACACCACTAACTATCCACTTACCTTAACCCAAACCCTAACTCTAAGGTCTGTCACTATCGCACAGTCACCTCATCCATGCCCTAACTCACCTACCCCGCCCTAACCCTCACGTCCACACAATCGCACACTTACCTAACCCGCGCCCTAACCCTAACTCACCTAACCCGCCCTAACCCTCACGTCTACACAATCACACACTTACCTGAACCCAACCTGTAACCTTCCACCACAGCACTGAAAATACCGAAGCAACAGAAACGGACAACCAAATTCTTTCCCTAGGAAAAAGTTTGGATGTCCTTCAAGAATGCAACTGCAGTCATAACATGTGGGTTGTCCTGCCTCAGGCAGCCCTTGGTCGGCCGGATTCCAAAGTCTGGGCCCAACGTCGGCTGATGTCGCATTTTTCTCCGACGTCAGAGCGGCTGGAGTACATAAGCATCAGCCGACGCCATTTTCTTCAGTCTTTCTTGCCGCGCGGTGCCCGAAGCAGAAGCAGTTCGCAAGTGCCGGTCGGTCAGCTCCTGTATTCTACGATACCGAAGTCATCAAAAAAGCGAAGTACTCCGTTGGGGACCTTTTCTTGCCTCAGCCGATGTCAGAAATTACTGAAAAAGTTAACAATTGTCTTTCTTGTGGTAAACAAATACCTCATAAGGATTTCCACTCTTACTGCCTCCCTTGCCTGGGCCCAGACCACGACGTCTCGGCCTGTGTAGCCTGTGCTCGCTTCAACAAGTGCACTCTCAGGCGCCGGGCGGAGTTCGCTGAAGATTTTTTCGGCGATAATTTTGCTTACACCATGCCGTCGGATCTTCCGACATCGCAAACTCCCAAAAAGCGAAAAGACCAGGACCGACATCCTCGGCATGCATCTACCACCGACTCCACGCCAAAACCTAGCGCGAGTGCTCCGGTTCCCTCTGAGACGGTCTCTCCACCGCTCCGAACCGAAGACACCGCATTACCGACGACTCCGATTCCAGACATTACTCCGACGCCAGTTATAGATTTTCCTCCGGATACCGAAACCGAGGAAATGCCCGAGACCATTGCTGTAGACAAGGTCACTCCTGCACGTGGAGCTGCCAGGCCTCCAATGGCCACGTCTATTAAGGCCTACACTAGGGCTAAGGCAGCCAGCAAAACAAAGCATATTACTTCTAAATCCTTACCTCAGCCGACTCCGGAGACACAAATTATGTCCATGGCTGCTGATTTAATTTCCATGATTAGAGGTTCACAGGCCCATCCTGAGAGAGCATCCCAGCCTCCTCCTGATAAAAGGCCCCGGGTTGAACCCTCTGACCCTACTCCTTTAGATGAAGATTCTGAGGGCTCTGTCCACTCTGATAGCCAGGAAGAGCTCTTCCAGACCTATGAGGACTCGGATGCAGAAGATTCCATCCCTTGCCTCCCTCCTGAGGATATTTCTTTTGGGGAAGTTCTGCACACCATGAGGGAACATTTCAAGTGGCAAGGTCAGGATTATTCTGATTCTAGGAAACGCCTGAGGACTTTCCTTAAGAAGCCTCAGCACAGGCCCTTAGCTATTCCTCCTGTACTTGATGTTCTGGATGTTTTGTATTCTGACTCTAGTGCTACCCCTGATTCTCTTCCTCTTGCTCCAGCCAAGCCAGACAGGTATTACAGGGTCCCAGAAACTCATTCCCATTTATTCAGGGACCATACTGCTGATTTGGAAACTATTTCACAGGGGCCTAAAGGAGTTTCAGCCTCCACCTCTAAAAATCCTTTGCCATCCAACAGGGAAGCGAGGTCATTAGAGAGATGGGGCAAAAAGGTTTACACATCCACTACCTTATCTATGAGAGCTTTAAATTGCCATTTTTATATGTTACAATATCAGGATTATCTCTTAGAAGATTTACAAAAAACATTAGCTTCTCCTGATCCTTTAGACAGGAGGACTTTGCAGGAAGCTGTACATAACACTCAGCAAGTAAGCAATCACTTCCTGCAGTGTGGATATGATGCACTGGAAGCTTCATGTAGGGCAGCTATGACAGGGGCAGTGATTCATAGACATGCTTGGTTAAAAGATCAACCTTTACCAGATCATGTAAAAGCAAAACTTCTGGATGCACCTTTGGAAAAGAACAAGCTTTTTGGTGCAAATGCTAAGGATGTGTTAAAGACCATCGAAGAAAAAGCAAAATCAGTTCAGACTGTGAAAGATTTCCTCCAGGTTCAACCCCCCAGATTCAGTAGGAATTGGCCTTCAAAAACTGGTCCTTTCCTAATCCAGAAAAGTTTCAAAGGGGTAAGAACAGGCGTGGCGAGGAAGAGGCCAATACAGAGGCCCTACAGGGGCGACAATGGCAGCCAGGAAACCAAAGAAGTGGCGGGGTTTCACCTGCCCAACAACCACAAACTCAATGACTTTCCTCTACTACCGCCTACCAGGGAACAACTAGAAGCTCCCTTGGGCGGGAAATTATCTCTGTTTGCAGAAAACTGGCACAGACTGACAAAGGACAAATGGATTTTGGACATTATAGACCGAGGGTACAGGTTTCATTTTCATACCTTACCAAGAAAACAAGGCATGCCAAACCTACCACAAAATCAGAGGGCAGAGGCTATCAAGCAAATTACTCTACTGACTCGAATGAAAGCAATAGAAAGAGTTCATAGGTTCATAGGTTCATACTAGGCTATCTGCCCGAGGGCATTTACAAGCCTAGCCCATAGTTTTGTGGCTTACGCCACCCCTTTAGTATGGGGAACTATACCCATTATTTTGCTGTGCCTCTGTTGAGCAGTGACACTGAGGTAATCCCTGGGGTATATCTGCGATCTCCCATCCATTGGCCAAGATTTCTCTTGAACAAGGCCAGCGAGGTGCTCTGCCTCACATATACCGGGATTTTATTCCACAGCATAGGGAGTCTTTGGGTGATGAATCTATCCCTCCAGCATGTCCTATTAATAGCCGTGTCGAGGTTTAAGTCTCCGCCCTTGTGGCTCTGACGGATCTAGATTTTTTGAGGTGAAGCATATTCATCAAATCTGGGTTTGACATGGCCTTGTATGTTAGGCAAAGGTCACCTCTGAGCAAGCGGTAAGCGACTGAATAGAGCTGGAGTTCTTTCAGTCGGGCAGCATAGGACAGATGTTTGAGACCCTTTATCCTTTTGGTGAGGAACTTTTGTGGCCTCTCCAGCTGCTGCAAGTGTCGGGTCAGATACATTCCGAATGGGGCATTGTACTCAATCATTGGTCTGATGAGTGATGAGTATAGGGAGACTATGACCTCCCTTGATCTAGATGAGAATCCCTTCATGATAAGGTGGGCAATGTAGAAGGTCTTCCTAACTACTTTAGCTACACTTCTTCTGTGCTCAGTGGATTGCCACCTATTTGGTAGCTAGGGGTAACCTTGTTTTTCCCGAAGGGTATGACTATGCATTTTTTGGCATTTAACTTTAGGCCATGGCTCTGGCACCAGTTATCCGTTTCTGTGAGACCCTTCTGAAGGATGTCTGTGTCAGATGTGTTTTCTACTATGGCGCCCAGTTTGCAGTCATCTGCAAACTTTGTCAGCCATAACCCTCCTGTGTTTGCTTTTACTTCGGAAAAGTAGATGCCAAACAAGAGTGGGCCCAGGACTGAGCCCTGTGGTACACCACTTGTGACAGGCTTTGAGTCTGACATGGCGCCAGCAACTCTGACCCTGTGGGTTCTGTCACTCAGCCAGTTTGCAACCCATCTTGTGATGTATGGGTTAAAATTTAAGCTGATGAGTTTTTCAATGATACCCGAGTGGGGTATTGGCCTTCGCCAGATCGAGGTAGGCTGTATGGACTGCCTTTCCCTCATCAATGGCTTTGGTGACTGTTTCGAAAAAGTCAACCAAATTTAGAAGGCATGATCTGCCTTTGACAAAGCCAAACTGGGATGGATCCAAAGTCTGCAAATTCCCTATGTCTTTATTTATGAGGTCCATTATGATCCTCTCCATGGCTTTGCAGATAAGGCTTGTCAAGCTAATGGGCCTGTAATTTCCAGGGTCGGTGGAGGCACCGCCTTTGTGAAGTGGGACCACAGTTGCAGTGCGCCACTCCCTGGGTACGTATCCAGAGGTAAGACTATGATTAAGCAGCTGTCCTAGCTGTGGGTTTAATTCCTCGTTGAGTTCGTGGAGCACACAGCCGGGGACACCATCAGGTCCCATGGATGCTGTGTTTTTTGCTTTGGAGAGAGCAGTTCTCACTTGGGCGTTGGAGATGTTTGGGGGCTGCAATCGCTTGGTATAGATATCTCTCCTTTTGGGGAGGGAGAAGTTTGCACTGAACCTGTCAGCCAGTATGTTGGCAATGTCTGTAGGATCAGTAATCTTCACATCATTTTGAACTAGTTCTGAGCATATCTGGGAGTTTCCTCCCAGGTTTCTAACATAGCTAAAGAAGGCCTTATGATTGTCTTTTGAGTCTTTAGCTATTTTTCTCTCAAAATTTGCTTTGGATGATTTTATGAGAGCTCTTAGTTTTTACTTATAGTGATCAAGGGTGTCTTACCTTTTAAGGATTTTGCTCTATCTTGTAGTAGCTTCCTCCTTTTGTTGTAGAGTTTGTTTATGGCTGGGGTCCACCAGACTGGATGCTTGCCTTTGGTACAAAGAGTCTTTGTTTTGCTTGGGATTGCCTTATCCATGCAGTCCTGCAGGTGCTGGTAGAAGGCATTTGTAAGTGATTCAGCGGCTTGAGTACTGTTTTCCGCCGGCTCGAGGGCCTTAAAGGAGACCACACTAGTCTTTAGAAGTGTGAAGTCGGCTTTCGAGAAGTTCTTTACTGTGGTCTTTTTTTATTTCAGGTGGGATGAGGACCTCCAGCGAGATTAGTTTGTGATCTGATCTCACCAGTGAGGGGTATACTTCTGGTGTTGAACATTGTGCTCCCATGTTCGTGATGATGAGATCAAGTATGTTTTCTCCTCTTGTGGGGATGGTGACTAGTTGTTCCATGGCATTTGAGTTTATGAATTCCAGGAACTTTTGGGCTAGGGTGTTTGGGCTTGAGTAGTGTTCCCAGTCTATATTAGGGTAATTGAAGTCACCTAGTATGATGGTGTTTGGTGATACATTTATCCCCTCTAGTGTTTTCAGGAAGGCCATGTGAGGTTCCTGAGTTTGTGAGGGTGGCCTGTAACATGCTACAATTTGCAGAGCAGTCTTGCCTATGGTTAATTGCACCTGGATGGTCTCTGATGCATCGTGCGTTGCCACCAGTCTTGAGGTGTGGGTGTCCTTGATGAATATGGATACTCCCCCTCCTTTCTTGGTATTCTCCTTTCTTGGTATTGTTCCATAACAAGAACAAGACCAGGGGTTTTACTCAAGACTGTTCCTTGTTCCAAGAAAAGAATCTCAGTGGAGACCAATACTGGACTTGTCCGCATTAAACACCTTTCTCATAGTACCAAAGTTCAAAATGCTGACTCTACAGCAACTCCTTCCCATGCTGGGCAAGGAGTCGTGGCTGATTACTCTGGACCTCAAGGAGGCATACCTGCATGTCCCTATCAGACACAGCTGCAGAAGATACCTCAGATTTCTTGCAGGGCCAGAGCATTATCAATTCTCAGCATTGCCATTTGGCTTATCTACTGCCCAGAGAATTTACAAAATGCCTGGCTTCAGTAATTGCTCATTGCAGGCTCCAGGGTATACAAATTTACCTGTACCTGGGCGACTGCCTCATACAAGCGGACGACAAATTGATGTTGACAAAAAGCCTGGATTATGTCATACGATTACTTCAAGCTCTGGGATACACAGTCAACTTCCAAAAGTCAAGACTGCAGCCATCCCAGCAAATAATCTTCTTAGGAGCCAAACTAGACACAGCCTCTCAGATGGCTTACCTGACAGAAGACAAGCAAGAGAAGTTAACTCATTACTTCAAAGGTTTAACAAAACTCACCCAGATGACTGCAAGGAGATTCCTACAGGCCCTGGGTTACATGGCATCCTGCATTCTACTGGTTCCATTAGCAAAACTACACATGAGAAAGCTTCAATGGTACCTAAAAAGCATTTGGTCTCAACACAGCAACAACTTGGAGACAATCATACCACTCATTCCATGCCTACAAAAGGAATTCCTATGGTGGGCCTCGGTGAGCCAGGAAAACACAGGTATGTCATTCAAAAAAAACACAGATAACACAGACCATGACTACAGACGCCTCAGACCTTGGATGGGGGGCGCACATAGAAGGCAGGTGTATACAAGGACAATGGTCTCCAAAGGAAACACACCTGCATATAAACCAAAAGGAAATGCTGGCAGTAATGCATGCCATCGAGGCTTTTCAACCAACTCCAGCAAGGCCATTTAATGATACGGACAGACAACACCACTGTGATGTGGTACATAATCAAGCAGGGGGGCACCCACTCTTACCCCCTTTGCAGACTGACAATGCAGCTTTGGGAGAAATCACTGAGCCTAAACATCCAGTTACAATCCCAGTTTGTTCCAGGAAAGGACAATGTGTTGGCGGACAGTCTAAGCAGGAATTTCACAGATCCACACGAGTGGAGGTTACATCCGAAGGCCTTCAGACAACTCACTTCGACATGGGGCAAGCCAGAAGTGGACCTATTTGCCTCTCACCTCAACCATCTTCTACCAAAATTTTGCACAAGGACATACCATCCAAAAGCTTGGAAAATAGATGCACTCTCATTCAACTGGAACTCCCTAGCAATCTATGCATTTCCACCTCTGCCACTGATGACCTCAGTATTACTAAAGATCAAAGCAGAGAAGCCCAAGGGAATCATAATAGCTCCGGATTGGCCAAGACAACACTGGTACCCACTACTACGGAGCATATGTCACAACAGGAGGTGGGCCCTCCCCCAGTGGCCTCTACTTTTGACTCAACACAATTTCGAAACACTGCATCCAAATCTTCAGACACTGCAGCTAACAGCCTGGGAGATCCCATAAGTAGCTTCAGCTTATCTCTCTCCAAGGAAGTTCAGCGGATACTAACAGAGGCTCGAAGACCATCCACCAGAAAGGTTTACTTAGCAAAGTGGAAAAGATTCAGCAATTGGAATACCAGCAAGGGACATGATGCATCATTGTTGAACATCCCACTCATCTTGGAATATTTGGCAGATATGTTAAAGAACGGCCTCTCATATTCTTCCATAAAGATACATGCATCTGCTATTTCAGCTAGATACAACACTGATCCTCCTGTTTTCTCTCACCCCTTACTAAGACAATTCCTCAGGGAAATCAAGAACATTAAGCCACCAAGAAAGGCCCCAGTGCCAGCCTGGGACCTAAATTTTGTCTTAGAAAAACTGACTCTACCTCCATTTGAGCCAGCAGCTTCAGTTGACTTGCAATTTCTCTCATGGAAGACAGCTTTCCTGTTGGCAATTACCTCAGCAAGAAGGGTTTGAGCTACAGGCCCTAATGGCAATACCACCCTTTATTATTTTCATAGAGACAGGGTTTCATTAAGGACCAACCCTACTTTTATGCCAAAGGTGGTATCTAGGGTTTCTTTAAATCAAGCCATTCATCTGCCTGCTTTCTTTCCCAATCCTGAGAATAAGGGGGAAAGACTGTTGCATACCTTGGACATTCACAGACAACTTCGATACTACCTGGACAGAACCAAGGCCAGTAGGAAGTCTGAACAACTTTTGTAGCTTACGCCCCTGCAGTCCAAGGAAAAGCAATTTCAAAACAGACTATTTCTAAATGGATTGGACATTGCATCAGATTCTGTTATTCCTTTCATGGAAAGACTGTTCCAGCCAATGTCAGACCACATTCCACCAGAGCTACAGCCACCTCTACAGCATTCTTAAGAGGGGTGCCTACCAAGGACATTCTAGAAGCTGCTACATGGAGCTCCATGCATACATTCTCCAAACACTACAATCTCCCTCTATACTCCAGATCCAGAGCAGGCTTTGCTTCGGCAGTCCTGCAGGGTTTGATTGCCACACCATCTCTTTCCTAGAGCATTCCTCCTCCCCCAGCTAAGCTATGGTATTCTACCCACATGTTATGACTGCAGTTGCATTCTTGAAGGACATAGTACAGTTTTGTACCTACCATAAATGTAGATGTCCAAGAGACATGCAACTGCAGTCGGATTTTCCCTCCCTCCATTCCCCTCTATGCCTAGGGTCCACTCCTATCCCTGTTACTCTTAGCTGGGGATATCTGTTATGGTGTATTTGTTTTATTGCTCATTTATTTGTTTGGAATCCTGTTTTTTTTGTCTTCCAATTTGATTACAGCCTTCCTTGGAGGGCACCTGGCATCTGGGGCAAGAAACACTGAAGTAAATGGCGTTGGCTGATGCTTATGTACTCCAGCCGCTCTGACGTCGGAGAAAAATGCGACATCAGCCGACGTCGGGCCCAGACTTTGGAATCCGGCCGACCGAGGGCTGCCTGAGGCAGGACAACCCACATGTTATGACTGCAGTTGCATGTCTCTCGGACATCTACATTTATGGTAGGTACAAAACTGTACTTTTTCTTTTTCTTCGATATTTTCAGTGTTCACTGAAAACAGGTCGATATTAGAACACTCGAACTTTTGAACGTTCGGTGTTCTAATATAGACCCTTAAATAGTAACTTCATTGGCCCTGATAGGTTATATTTTAGACTATTCAGGAGGCATCCCAGGATATTATTGGGGTCATTCAAACTGTTTTCTTGGCCCTAGCAAGTTCAGGCAGGACATGCTTTTTGTTTATAGCTGGAGGGATTATGCTTGAAGGTATTTCATGGTGGGTGGCTGGGAGTGAGTGGGGGTTAAAGTTGAAACCGAATGCATCAGCCAGCAGATTTGCTGTATCACCTGGCTCAGTGAATGTTGCACCACTAACCACCAGTTCAGCATTCTGCTGTGTGCTGGCTTTGAGCTTTCTGACATAGCTGAAGTAGTTCTTGTGATTGTCTTTTGCCTGGGAGGCTAACCTGACCTCAGAACTGGCTTTATTGGAGCTTTGGGCTTACTTCTGGTAGGTACAGCAACATCTCTGCAGCCACTGACATGGGCATACAGAGTTTCTGTGAACAATTCCGCAGAGACTGCTGTGTTCTCTGGGTTAGGAGGGGCATTGGATTTTGACAACTTATTACTTAATAAAAGATAGTTTGCCTTGTAACAGTTTGTAACTTTTACTAAGTTTACTGGGGTTACTGAGTTGATTTTGATTTCAGAGGAGACAGGTTTATGGTCAGACCTTACCAAGGAGGACATAATACTGGGGGTGATGCAGCATTTTCCATATTTGTGAGTGCAGTGTCCAGTATGTTGGAACCTGTAGTGGGTGTATACACTAACTGGTTAAGGGTGTTTATATTTACAAAATCCAGGAATCTCTGTGCCTGCAGATTTAGGGCCATGTAAGAATCCCAATCTATAGATTGGGTAATTAAAGTCCCCCATGAGTAAGTAAGGTGTTAGATGGATGGCGAGTTTCTCCATTAAGTTTAAGTATGTGGGACATAGAGGGTGACGTATAGCTTGCTAGGGTATGGGATGGGATTTTATCAATGGTGACCTGGACATGGAGAAACTTCAGCATGTCATCATCTGTTTGTTATTGATGTATACTGAGACACCTCCACCTTTAGTCCCAGTGTGTGCAGCTACTGGTCTAAAAGTGTGGAAAGCACGGAAACCATTCACTGCCAGGGTACTCTGTACAGCTTTAAACCATGTCTTGGTAATTGCACAGATTTCTATATTCTGCAGGGCGAGGAGGGCTTGGAGAGTATTTAGCTTTTTGTTTAGGCTCCTGCCATTGAGCAATAAAACCTTGAGGTTCAGTTGAGTTGATTTTGCTGTGTTGGTTGGTTTGTTAATTTCACATTCCCCTAAAAAAGGCTCTGTGGGGGGGGGGGGGGGATAGCCAGTATTTAAAAGCCCAGAGGGGGCAGGTGTACATCATCCTTGGCAAAGCAACATGGTTTGTTAACCATGTTTTCCCATGCTGACAAATATTGAATTGTGTTAGAATGACACCAGAATCTCAGCCAGTTGTTAAAATCCATCGTCTTTTGTTGGCATTGTGTCATCATCCGTGGTGATGGTAATATGTTGCTCAATGCTAGGATCATATCAGTCTGAGACACGTAGTCATTGAGATCTATAACGTCTCTCTTCATGTAGTTTAGCGAGGTATGTCTCAAGTCATTTACACCTACATGGACTGTTGTGGAATCATACTGGTTATGTGGTCTAGTGACTTGAGTGCATGCTTAGTTTGTTGGATCCTGGCTCCAGATAAGCAACTAAACTTTGCCTTCTCCTTGTTCAGCCTGGTTAGAGAGGCATCAGTGTGTTTTACAGTGGAGTACCCTGTGCATAGAGTTCTGGGAAGTGTGTTTGCTTATCCTATGGGCTTTGTATTTTGGGCTGCACTGATTGAGGCTGTATGTGCTGTGTTAGGTGTTGGTTTTGTTGAGTACTTTTTGGTTTGCTAAGGATAATTTTTGCTGATGGGTGCTGTAGGAGGTCCTTTTTGTTTAGGAAGATTGCATTTAAGTGCCTCAGCATATGTTGGTCTGTGTGTGTGTCATGTGATGTATGTGGGAGTGCTATGTGCATGATTTCAAAAACCTGATGTTTGCTTCTATGAGAGAGTTTAGCCTCCAGTGACACTGTGTATGTGCACCTCTTGTATACTGTATCTGTTACTTTAAGGATTAAGTAGTTGTTAGTGAAAATGAGACAGTTTCTACATATCCAAAAGGCTGGTTGCAGAGATGGTAGGAAATTGCATATCCATGTTGTTCAGGTCCCCTAATTGGTGAGATACAAGGTTATGGCATACAGGAGTTAACAGAAGGCTATTAAGGGTACTTTTTGGAGGGGGGATAGAGGCAGACTGGGTATAAAATACAAAATGTAGTAGCATTGTGACTCGATGCACAACTAGCTGCTCTGTGCTTGACAGGGTGCAAGGTATTTGCTCTATACTTACTGCTTTACAGAGTACCTCTTTATGAGCAGTTCTAAAGGAAAATTTTGTTTCTAGATTTCTGCATCTGTATAGGGCAGTGGCATGGTAAGCAGATCTGTGCAAACACACTGAATTTATACCAGCACTGGAAATACAGAAAACTGACTACTAAGCCCTCTGGCCAATAAAACAACTGCACTTAGAGCCCTTTTGTGTGCTTCCCATCTCAGATAGACCAAATACCTACTGCCACTAGATGAATGATCACAATCCTCCAAATGTAAAAGCACATTAAAAGAGTGTCCAGAGTGAAATGCTAAACTTAAGGAAAGGCACAAGAAGAGGCAATAAGTAATTCAAGGTATCAATAGCATTGTACTTTAAACAACTTATAAAAATGTGATTATTCAATTAAAAATACTTTGCTTTGAGGAAACAAGTTAAAAGCCACTCAGTTGTTCAGAATTTATAGAGGCAATAAAATAAGGTATGCTGATTAACAAGCCATCTGGCAAGTAAAATGACTACATGCAGGAATCTCTAATGTGTTTCCCCAACTTATACATGTCAGGCTACCACCCACTGCCACTAGATGGAAAATCCTTAGTACTTTTAATGTAAAAGGGGATGGGATGGTGGCTTAATGGCTAAGGTGCTTGCCTTATAAACACAAGATGCAGGGTTTGAGTCTCACAAGGAATAATTGGCTAGGCTTAAAATGGCTCGCAAGGGCAGTTAGCTTAATACTAAACTATAAACCTATAAAAAACACAGAAAAGAGCTTGTTAGGGTGTAAAAATACACTATTTTGTCCAACGACTAAGTAGGTAATGAATTCAGAGCAAATAAATAAGTTGAATATACAAGATGCAAAATGCAGTTATTTTCAAAATAAGCACAAAGAAAGGCAAATAAATAATTTGAAGAACAGCAGTGTAGAAACTACTATTGTAAGCTTCAGCAATCGCACCATAACAATCCACAAAAATTCTGGTCTATTATTAATAGACTCCTTCACCCAGGGCACTCCAGTACACCACCCCCTCTAGGGGCAGATAAAAATACCTCCCTTCAAACTGCCAATGCCTTCAATACCTTCTTCACCGACACCATAAAATCTCTTGCTTGTCAACTGTCCACAAACAACTCTAATCTCGAAACATCTCTACCTAATACACTTCCAACTTTCCAAATTGAACCCATCGCTACCTTATATATCCAAAAACTTTTACATAAACTTAAGCCATGTACCCCCTCTGCAGACCAAATACCATCTGAATACCTACAAAAAGCAGCCAAAACAGTTGTTTATCCTGTATCTATCCTTTTAAACAGAACCATAAATGAAGAAACCATCCCAGACATCTGGAAAATCTCCCACATCATTCCTCTACATAAAGGTGGAAACTCAAATGAGTATTCCAACTACAGGCCTATAGCTCTCTTATCACCCTTAGCAAAAGTTATGGAAAATGTATTCACCATCAACTAATTAACCACCTAATGCAACATAATATACTAGCTAAGTGTCAGCATGGATTCAGGCCATTTCATAGTACCTCCACAGCCCTCCTATCTTTCACTGACTCTATCAATAAAAACCGTAACAACAACCTCCTCTCATCTGCACTCTTTATTGATCTGTCAGAAGCTTTTGACATGGTCAACCACTCCCTACTCCTAAAAACTCTTGAATCCCTTGCTGTTGACATTAAGGCCGTTCGCTGTTTTAAGTCCTACCTTAACAATAGGCAACAAGCAGTCCTTTGGAAGAATCAACTATC
Source organism: Protopterus annectens (assembly GCF_019279795.1). Classification (NCBI taxonomy): domain Eukaryota; kingdom Metazoa; phylum Chordata; order Ceratodontiformes; family Protopteridae; genus Protopterus; species Protopterus annectens. The sequence continues at coordinate 887,616,990 of NC_056727.1, read as the reverse complement.
TTCCCACCTGCCAGTCTCCCTTGGAGTCATTCAGGGCTCCATTCTTGGTCCACTTCTATTCTCAGTATTCATCAACGACCTTTTCTTAGCAATCCCTCAAGCTACCTGCATGCAATATGCAGATGATTCCACACTCATATGCTCTGCCAACTCCACATCTAAACTTCAATCCCTAGCTCAGACAGTGTTCAACTCAGTTGAGGCTTGGTTCCTAAAACGTTGCCTCCTTTTGAATGCCAAAAAAAATAAGCTCTTACTCTTCACACTTAACAGTAAGTCCCCCCCAATCAATTTCTCAATCAAATCAAATAATGGTGCCATCATAACCCAAGACTCTACCACCAAATTATTATGAGTCTTAATTGACAATAACCTTTCATTTGACAGTCATATAAATAAGATTATAAAAACTGTAAATAGAAAATCGGGCTCCCTATATAGAATAAAACACTTCTTAACACCAACAGCCAGAACTACAATTGCTCACTCCCATATAATCTCCACTCTTCTCTATGCTTCCCCTATATATACTAACCTAAAGAAAAAGAATCTCACTACACTAACTAATTCCTATAATAATATTACCAGGTTTGCCACTGGGAACCCATTTAGAACGCACCACTGTCTGAACCTAAAGCAGCTTGACTGGCTTGAAATAAAAAACTTACTGATACTTTCCCAACTTACCATTGTTCATAGGATATTCTACCAACCTAACAACACACCGATACTCTCCGACCTTATTACCCCCTATGCTAACCTCAATTCCTTACGCTCTTCTACTAAACTACTGGGTAGCACTACTAAGTCTCATAACTTAGCAGGCGACTCCTTGTTTTCTAATACAGCTGGAAAATATTGGAACATGTTGCCATCAGATCTAACGGTACTTCCCACTCTTTAAGCAAAGGCTGAAGCAACATCTTAAAACACACTGGTTATGCCCTTGCTGTTACCCTGACTATAATTGTCTGCATTCTCTTTTGTCATTTTGTCTGTCCTGTCTCCCCTCACCTTTTTTTTTAACCCTACCTACCCCTGGGTAGCAGAAACTGTTTTACATTATTGTTGTAATTAGGATATGAAATAACTGGTAACATACTGTAAACAACCTCATGTATTTCACTGTAAGAGTACCTAATCTCCTTTTCAAAGTTTTTTTTTCTTATATATTTCTGTAAATATTTCTTTTTTTGAATATGATGTTTATGTATATAGTATGACCTTGTAACTACTGTTCTCGCACTTATTTTTTTGTCTTACATTTCTTACATTTTTACTTTTTTCTCTTACAATTTGTGCATTATAAATTTTTTTTTAAATGTTACTGTGGAGCTTTTCTCCCCGGGCCTCTGCTGAAAATGAAAATATATCCAGTTGGACTAGCCCGGTTAACAAATGTAAAATAAATAAAAATAAATAAAAGAATGGGAGGAACTTGCAAAGGTCAAATTACAGTAAGGGTGGGGAGGTTAAATTCACCAAGTTTAAAAGGCAAAGCAAGGAATGGGAGGAGGGGTGATAAAATCACCAGCAGGGAGTCACTAACAGTGCTTGTAGTTTTTGCAGGTCTTTAGTCTTATCAGAAAGGCCATAGATATACTCTGTTTTTAAGTATCACTCTCAGGAAACAACCAGTGAAGAAAAACGTGTGGAATGTGCAGCCTGGGTAATTTAAGTGTCTATCTGCCACATAGAACAAAAACACCTGTCCAGACAGATTTTTCTAAACAGAAAACAAAATGGAACAGTTTGAACAGAGAACACCTCTGTCAATTGAAGCAACTGTATTCTGTTTGGTTGTACCTATTTTCCTTAAGGACTTGCATCCAAAGTCCTACTCTCCTTATTTCTCAGACTCCCTCCCTGTTTTATTATCATCCTTTTCCACTTTGATTTGTAGGCTTTTGCTTATGTTTTGTAAATGAGCCTTAACTGCACAGGTCTAAAGTGTCCCTTGTAATCCTAAACCACCTTCTTCTATGGGGAAGTTCAACTTCTCCCATTTAACTTTTCCTGTCTTAGTAAGCAATATTCGTTCCTTTAGAGCATTCCAGACCTTTGTTGTCACAACTTTTTGACTCCTACCCTACTTTGGGTGATTTTTTTCCTCCTCACTGTTTAGTTTTATTTGCTCTTTTGTACTGTGTATGTTGCTTAAGAGTAATTAAAGTTGCAGATTTTTCAGACTGGCTATATGCACTTTGCTATCTTAAGTACTAGTAAAACCTTTGGGCCTTTTTTTCTTGGAGTGTTTTTAAGCCTTAGCAGTTTCCAGATTTTAATTAATGTGTTTTGTTTTGCCAGCTACTTCCAAATAAGTTAGGATGTAATTCTATACTGATGTTGTAATAAATATTTGCTGCCCTTATTGGTTGTTCTTGCAAGTTGTTTTCTTACAATTATGCCTTACTTTACAGAGACAGGTGGGGAAGATTCTTTGTTAAAGGATCCCTTACCAGCCCTTTCACCTACTTTGGTTGTTGAGAGCTTCATACATGTCCAGTATTGCCTGCTTGTTTTCTGGTTCAAGATTCTTGATGCCTTTCCCTTATAGACTGGTTTTCCACAGCTCTTCCAATAAGAGATTTAGTGGAGCTGACTAGCCTTATTCCACAGGAGTATCACAAGCAGGTTGCTTTGATCCCTTTCGTCTCTTGGATCTCTGAGAGGCATATAATTAGATCTGATATGAGTGCATGTAATACTGGTCTCCTCTTTCCTGCTTTGTATGTTTTTCTTGTCTGCCTCAGAGTGGCCCGACTTTGGCCCACTTGATTTAGGACTTTTCGTTTACTCCAGAATTGAACCTGGTGTTTTACTGGATGTCAGACTTCCCAGTTTTTATTCTGGCTGTGCCCTTTCTTGAATAGGTGCTGGCTCAGCATTGTCTTATCTGGTGCTGTCTAGGCCATTGCTGAGAAGTACAATACCAGCTCTCCAGCAAATATCAGATCTAGTGAAAGATACCATAATTTGTTGTACCAGCATAAGCTGCTTTGCTTAGGAAAATAGGAGCAATACTAGGCAAATGATCACTGAATGCATAAGATGACTGAGCATATGCACCTTTAAAGACGTACACTTAAATGCTCTTGGCACCCTTTATAAGGACTTAATAACACTTGTCTCCCAAATGGGAGCAGGGCTATACATGATATTCTGGTGTAACTTTATATCTATCCATTCAGTATCAAGACTAGTCTTAAAATCAGACAATGGGTATTTTGCTTTACCTGTAGTAGTAACTTACTCATAGGCAGAGAATACATTGAGTTAGAAACCTGTCTGCCCAGTGGATCTTGTTTATTTGTTGGTGTAACTTTAGGTCCCTAGTACAGGTGTTAGTAGAGCCATTGGTTTTGTGAAGAAATAGAAGGCCAAATAGGATTGGGTCTTTCATGGCTTGAAAAGGGGAGACATATGCCACCTTAGAGCAATTGGAAGATACTGAGAATAAGAAGAGTTATGCGGTTTAGTGGTATAGCTGAATGTTTAAGACCTTTTAATTTTCTTTTTGGAAAATTGCTGGGACCTTTCCAGTTGAGCAATGTACTTGGATGTGTACATACCAAAGGGACATTGTATTTGATGATAGGCCTAATAAAGGAAGAGCACAGTGATAATATTACTTATTTGGATCTTGAAGATATTCCCTTGGAAATTAACTGGGTGAGATAGGAGGATTTCTTGATTATGGTGGAAACATGATGATTGAAAGAGAGAGAGAGAGAGTCCCCTACATAAGTGCCTACATTTTTTGTGTGGACAACTCTTTCTCGTTCGATCATCATGTTTCACTCATAGTCAGGAAGGCCTTTGAGGGGTTGGGCATGGACCTTAGAGAGATTTTTTGCTTTGCAGCTGTCTGAGTAATTGATTCATTAATGACAGTCTTGAGTCCAGATGTGGAAGAGTTCCCAGATATTCAACCACTTTTTCTTTTTAATCTTGTTTTTCCATGGGAAGATTGGGATGAGGAGGGCTTGTTATCACCCCATTATCTACCCACCCAACAGAACTCTTGATTTGCAGTTAATGTGGGAGAAATGGCAGACATTTATCTATGAAGTCTTTTTCTACATGGATACTGCTTACTTGATACTATTTGAGTCCCTCTAGCTACCCTCCTATGTGGCTTTTTCAGCAGAGCTTGTTAAACAAGTTCAGCCTACTTAGAACACTCCCTGGTGCCTCTACAAGACGTTTTCCAAGGGAGATAACAGAAAATGTTAAACTGTAATCCTATGAGAAGTAAAGGATAATTATACTGTAAAAGCTTTCCAAATAAATTGTCTTTTGACTCCCGTAAGGGTGTACATTATCATATTTTAAAATATGAAGGGCCTTTTATCTCTACTTAGTTTTGATACCACTAGCCTGCCTTATATTCTAGCTGTCTTGATCAGAATTGCACATTTTAAATCTGATATAATTAGTGAAATCTAGCAAAATGTCTAGTTACTGCACTGACTAAATTATGCTTCTTTATATCATGAATGTTGTTGTGTCTTTTGGCTTTTTCCCGGTTAGGGGTTACCACAGCGGAACTCCGGTCCGCTAATGATTGGTAGTTGATTTTTACGTGCCGAGTTACCAGCCCTGACGCACAACCTTCAACGAAGGTACGCCCATTCACGCATGTCTCCACGCAGAAGACGCTCTAGCTGAGAATCTAACTGGACAGCGTCTTACTGTGAGGCGACAACGCTACCGCAGCACCACCACCGTGGAACTCTTTTAAACGTAATTTTAAAGTTCTCTTAGTTTCATCTATATATGCTGAATTACAAAAAAAAAGCACTGACTTTAATGAAGATGTACACATGCACACAATATTTGCTTACTGTTAACTGTACTGTCTTTCTTAATGTGGACACTAGACTAAGGTTATTTTAAGTGTAATGTGTAATAAATAAAGTAATCAAATAGACAATTATTCTTTTTACATGTAGAAATGGTATTTTGGGTCTGTGACTCGCATACTTGGATAAAAGCTCATCATGGTTTAAAATAGCCTAATATTTCACAGAAATAGATTAATAAAACATAATGGGCCATATTCAGTGATACTTACATTAAGTGTACACAATCTGTATTCAAGAACATCCCTACCCCATTTTTTGTGGCTTCTAGTTACTCAGAAGGATTATACTGTGTACATGTAGTCTACACTTTGTGGTAACTTTTATGAATCCCCCTCAGTATTTAAAGCTGCAAGAAAATCAGTAGGAGAACTAAAATTAGGAGGAAGGAGGTGTGAGTGATGCTTGTGTTGTCTGTTCACTCAGAACAGTGTACACTTAGTGTAGGCTGTATTGAAGAACAGAGAATATGTTCTATTACTTCTCCTGTCTTATATTATCAAGTTATAGTCTACTTCCATTAATTCCTTCCTGCTGCTCTTGCATACCTACCAGAATGCATTTTCTTTATACATTCCAATTCCTTTTAATTAAGTTGGCAGTAAACTACACAACATCTTTAAATATTATTCTAAATACTACATGACACACACTCCTCATGCGATAAAGGTTGTAATACTTTAGGGGGAAAGCATGTAGTATTCAAAAAGTTTTATCAGCTGTGGCCTTTTTATATAACTTGGAACAAACAGGATGTCCTGTTGAGCCAGTTAATATTAAATCCGAATGACTCAGCTTATGTCAGAGTTTTGAGAAAAATAAATCAGTCTCCAGTATAAGAAATGTCTTGGATAAACGTAAATGTTTATACTAGCACACCTTATGGAATTTAAATTGCCACCATGCTTACATTTAATGTAGAACATTTGACATTCATGTTGATAAATATATTCACATTCATACAGGCCAGTATGTACATTAGGATATGCTGCAGTATAAGAGCCACCTGTTGCTATGACAATCACTTTTTTATTTTTTTGGAAAAGAACAGAGAATCAACTGTAAAATGTTATTTGTCAAACAAAACTAAGCTAACTGAATAATATTACTAATTTTGTTTGGCCCTTTGGCAAAGCAGCAACACATCTGTTGATGCTGCTGGTGACCCTGAGATCCATTAATAACTAGGAAGCAAGAGGGCTACTGGTTGGGGGTATGCTTGAGCAGTTCCTGCCCAGCTTGCTTGTGTTGGTGAGGAAGAAGAATGTTTTCCTACTTGTAGCATTGATTTTTTTGTAGAGCCTGGGTGGGATATGGTGATACAAGCTGATGCTTCTAGAGAAGGATGGCAGATGTCTTGTGCTGCATGCTTGGAACTGTGGCTATGCATGCATGATGTGTGTAATTTCATAATGGATCCAAGAGGCTATACAGAGGCAAAAGTCTTGTGGTAGTATGAGTGATCCTACATCTTGTTTAATGCAAATCTCGCCCTTCATCTAGTAGAGGCCGATAATGAAACTAAACAGCTGTGCAACTAAGGGGGGATGGGTTAAGCTAAACACAGAGACAGGAGGGTTGCTGGTGAGCAGCAGTCTGTCCATCTGCCAATGTTCTTCTATTTTCATTGTTGCAGTCATCACATTTGGGATGTTCATCGTGATTCACTGTTGCAGTCCTAACCAATGGGTTTTCCGGCTCCCGGTAGCCCTCGATCGGCCAAAATACCAAAGGTAAGTAAATATGACATTGGCTGTCGTCTGTTGTAAAGGACGTCAGAACTTCCGATACAAAGGAGACAGCCGACGTCACTTCCTCAGTCTTCCTTGCCGCTGAGCCCGAAGCAGAAGCAATTTTGCACGAGTGCCGGTCGGCAGTTTACCTTTTTGATTTCCAATTACAAAGTTGAAGTCAACTACAGCTAAGTACCCCCGTTGGGGATCCTCTTTTCTTGGCTTAACGAATGTCAGAAAAAGTTAATAATTGTCTTGCCTGTGGAAAGCAGATTCCCCATCGAGATTTTCATTCCTATTGTATTATTTGTTTAGGCCTTGACCACGACATTCCTAATTGTGATCTCTGTGCTTCCTTTAATCTGCGTACTATTCGTCATTGGGCTAAGCTTTTAGCTAAGCATTTTAGTGTGTGTCCTAATTTTGTCGGTATGGCGTCCACTAATCTTCAGGCTTCAGATATTCCTAAGAAGCGTAAGGATAAGGACCGCAACAGGCTTCCCGAGGGTCAAGTCTTCCCATGATCTTAAGTTAGTAGTCAGCCCTGCGGTAGACAGTGAGGCGCCTTTGCAGCCCCTGCAGTCCACGGATTTTCAACCGCAGGCCTCGGTTGAGACCATTTCAGAGTCCCCCAGGCCTCCGGCTTCCATTTTGTCTTCTGACCTTCCACCTGTCACCTCTTTAGCTGGATCTGGAGCCGCTAAGCTGGCGCCGGTTTCCAAGGCCACCATTTTTCGATCTGACAGCAGGCTCATACCGACGACCTCTACCACGACTTCGGCAGTGGCCAAGCCTCCCGAGTCCTTCAGACTTGCAGGTAAGTCCTCTAGTCATAAGCCTGTGAAGTAACAGGCTCCAGCTTCCTCATGTTCCCCTCAATCTCAAATGGTTAAAATGGCTAATGACCTTTTGACTCTTATCAGGGGTTCACAGCTTCCTCCTTCAAAAAGGGGTAGGGATTTCTCTCCAGAAGATGTATCCTATTCAGGTTCTGATACCTCTAGCATTTCTGCTGATGAAGAGGAAGTTTCTCAGGTTTTTTCTCCTTTTGAGGATTCAGATGCAGAGGAATCCATTCCTTTTGCTTCTCCTCCAGAGGATTTCTCTTTTGTTGATATGTTGATACTTTGAATACTCATAGGGAGCATTTTAAATGGGAAAGTCAGGATAATCCCCAATCTAAGAAAAGGATCAGGGAGTTTTTGGATTTGCCTCAGCATAAGCCTCTGGCTATTCCTCCAATGTTGGAAGTGGCTGATGATGTTTTTCTGGAAAATTCCTTGACTCTGAATTCTGTTCCTCCTGCTCCAAGGAAACCTGATAGGTACTATAGAGTCCCTGATTCTCATTTGTTTCTCTTTAGGAATCCGCTAGCTGACCCAGAGGTTATTTCTCAAGGGCCTAAAGGCACTGTTACCAAAAATCCTGTTCCTTCCAACAGGGAATCTAGGAACCTAGATAGGTGGGGTAAAAAAGTTTATACCGTTGCCACTCTTGCTATTAGGTCTACTAATTGCCTTTTTCATATGCTTAAGTAGCAGCAGCACACCTTGGAGGCTATTAAGTCAAAGATTGCAAGTGTGCCTCTTTTGGCAGAGAGTAAGGATATGCAGGGTTTGCTGAATTCTGCCAGTCTTGTCAATAAACCTTCATTACATTGTGGTTTTGACATTCTAGAAGCCTCCTGCAGGGCTACAGCTACTGGATCTGTTATTAGAAGGCACGCTTGGCTCAGGGAGCAGCCCCTTCCAGAGCCTGTCAAGGCTAAGCTTTTAGATGTACCTTTACATAAGGACAGTCTTTTTGGCAGCAAAGCAGAGGAAGTGCTCAAAAAGATGGAAGACAAGGCCAAGTCTAAGGAGACAGTTAGACTTTCCGCAAGTTCAACCTCCTTGCTTCAGCAGGAATTACCCTTCTAAGAGTTGGATGTTTCCTGATACCAGCAGACAGAACTGTTCTAGGATTAGAGGTTACAAATCTTCTAGGGGGCAGGTGGCTATCCGTCAAAGGTCTAAGCGATGGCATGCTTCCACTTCTAAGGCAGGAAGTTCTAAGCCTACATCTCAGTCCAAGCATTCTCAGTGACTCTGTCTGACTTCTGCCTGTTCCTGCTTGCCCAGAGTTTCCTTTAGGGGGAAGGTTGGCCATTTTTGCAAATGTCTGGACCACCATCACGGACGACAAATGGGTATTCAGAACTGTATCCCTAGGGCACAGGTTTTCTTTCCACACCTTTCCGGTGCCTAAAGGATTCCCGGACACTCCTCCAAACCAAAGAGCAGAAGCTGAAAAGTGAATTTTGTCCCTGTTACATCTAGAGGCAATAGAATCAGTTCCTGCTCAGCAGGTAGGCCAGGGCGTCTATTCCAGACTTTTCTTAGTTCCAAAAAAAGAAGGCACCTGGTGTCCTATCCTAGATCTATCCATTCTGAACTCTTTTTTGGTAATTCAGAAGTTCAAGATGCTCACTCTGCATCAGTTGCTACCAGTGTTAGACAAGGACTCCTGGCTGGTAACTTTGTATCTAAAAGACGCTTATCTGCACATCTCTTTCAGGGAAAGTTGCAGGCAACACCTTCGTCTCAGAGTGGGCAAGCAACATTATCAATTCTTTGCGCGGTCCTTTGGCTTATCTACTGCTCCCAGAGTTTTCACAAAGTGCCTGGCTCCAGTCATTGCTTTTTGCAGGCAGAAGAAAATTCAGATTTACCCATACTTGGACGACTGTCTAATACAAGCAAATTCTCAAGGACAGCTGCTAAAGGATCTGGAATTTGTAAAGACTCTTCTCTCTTCCCTGGGTTACACTCTCCAATGAGGAAAAATCAAAAATGGTTCCAACCAAGGAGATAACATTCCTAGGAGCGAGTCTGAACACAGCTGCCCAGATGATATATCTCACCCAGGAGAAGCAGGCAACTCTTTCTGTTTACTTCAAGGATTTGGCAAGCCTGTCCCAGCTCTCTGCAAGGAAATACCTGCAAGCTCTGGGATACATGGCCTCTTGCATTCTCATGATTCCATATGTAAGACTGCATAGGAGGAAATTGCAGTGGTACCTCAAGAACATTTGGTATCAACACACAAAGGACCCGGATATGATAATTCCTCTGCTTCCATGTCTGCAGACAGAGTTTCTATGGTGGGCGACAGCCTGTCTACAAAACAGAGGCATGCCATTTCGCCCACCTCCTGCCATTCAAGTTCTTACCACGGACACATCAGACTACGCCTGGGGAGCTCACCTGGATGGCAGATGCATACAGGGACGTTGGAACACCCAGCAGATACACTTGCACAAAAATCTAAAGGAGTTGATAGCAGTTCAGCAGGCCTTACTGGCTTTCAAGCATCTTCTTTCTCCAGGAACTCTGCTTGTCAGAAAAGACAACACCACAGTCATGTGGTACATCAACAAACAGGGAGGGACTCTTTCTTGCCCCCTGTGCAGGCAGAGCATGATTTTCTGGTCCACAGCAGCATCCTTGGGCCTGCATCTCCTAGCTCAGTTTCTTCCAGGGAGACTCAATGTTTTGGCAGACCAGTTGAGCAGACAGACCCTGGATCCTCACGAGTGGCAACTGAACAGAGCAGTATTTTACAGCATTATTCAACGTTGGGGCATTCCACAGATGGATCTTTTCTCCTCCCCAGACAACCACCTTCTACCACTTTTTTGCACCAGACAGCATCTCAGCAAGGCCTGGAGAGTGGATGCTCTGTCCTTTCCTTGGGCGCTACTGTCAGTTTATGCGTTCCCTCCTCTTCCTCTTCTTCCCAGAGTATTATTGAAGATCAGGGATGAAAGACCAAGGACCATTCTCATAGCTCCAGACTGGCCCAGACAGCATTGGTATCCACTGCTTCACAGTCTCTCCCAATTTCCTCCTTGGTGTCTTCCTCTGAAACCAGATCTTTTGGTTCAGGAAGGGAGAAACATTCTACATCCTTATCTTCAGTCTCTCCATTTGGCAGCATGGCTCGTATGAATCAGTCCATTTCTTCTTCCCTTTCCCAGCAGGTGGTTAATGTACTTCGGGAGGCCAGGAGGCCTAGCACTAGGAAGTCGTACACTGGCAAATGGGAAAGATTCTTTCATTGGATGCAGGCTAGAGGGAATCTTCTCAGCCTACTCTTCCTTTGATCCTGGAATACTTGGCTGATTTGCTTCAAGGTGGTCTTTCTTTTTCCTCTATCAAGATTCATGCTTCAGCCATTTCTGCTCATTGTTTTTTGAGCAACCCATTTTCTCTCATCCCCTGATGAAAATGTTTCTCAGAGGTGCTTGCAACTTAAAACCTCCCAGGAGGGCACCTACTCCAGCCTGGGATCTTAATTTTGTTTTAGAGAAACTCACTTTTTCTCCTTTTGAGCCAGCTGTCACTCCAGATTTAAAGTTTCTCTCTTGGAAAACTGCCTTCCTCTTGGCTATAACTTCAGCAAGGAGAGTTTCGGACCTGCAAGCCTTGATGGCTGTGGAGCCTTTTCTTATCTTCCATGCAGATTGTGTCTCTCTGAGAACCAATCCCTCTTTTATGCCTAAGATGGTTTCTGGCTTGACTATCAGTCCATACACCTTCCTACTTTCTTCCCAAATCCTCAAAATAGGGTGAAAGGATCCTGCATTCTCTTGATGTGCACAGACAGCTCAGGTTTTACCTGGACAGGACTAAAGACCTTCGGAAATCAGCACAGCTGTTGGTCAGTTTTGCCCTTGGAGCTCAGGGCAAAGCTATCTCTAAGCAAACCATGTCTAAATGGATTGCACATTGTATTACTTTCTGTTATTCCTTTCATGGCAAGGTTCCTCCTCAAGGGGTTAGGACCCACTCCACAATTGCAGCTTCCACTTCTGCAGCCTTTTTAAGGGGTGTCCCTACTAAAGACATTTTAGAGGCTGCCATATGGTCTTCTGTTCATACTTTCACAAAGCATTATAATTTGCCTTTGTTTTCTAGAGCCATGGCAGAGTTTGCCACTGCTGTTCTGCAGGGCATTCTCTCAAATCCTTAATTCTGTTGGTACCTCCTCCCTTTTCTCTGGGCTTTTGTAATCAACTCATTGGTTAGGACTGCAACAGTGAAACACAATGAACATAGTACAGTTGTGTACACTTAACCATAAATGTAGATTCGAGTGTATTCGCTGTTGAAGTCCTGGTTTCCCTCCTTCCTTCACCCTTTTTTGGTCCTCTCCTGCTCTCCTTTCCTAAGGTGCAGGCAGAATCTGGTTTACTTTACTAAAGTTACTTTATTTTTGGTTTAAGCCTTGTTTTCTTGGGGCCCCTGACTGTTATGGCACGAAAGACTGAGGAAGTGACGTTGGCTGCCTCCTTTTGTATCGGACGTTCTGACGTCCTTTACAACCGACGACAGCCGATGTCATATTTACTTACCTTTGGTATTCTGGCCGATTGAGGGCTACCGGGAGTCGGATAACCCATTTGTTAGGACTGCAAAAGTGAATACACTCGAACATCTACATTTATGGTAAGTGTACACAACTGTACTTTATCCTTGCTGGAGTAGCCCTCGGCCAGCCTGAATACCAGAGACTTCATATTTCTGTTGCTTGAAGACTGATGTCAGATCGTCAGTGGTATAAAGGAAGGCAGCTGATGCTATTACATCAGTCTTTCTTGCCATGGAGCCCAAGGCAGAAGCAGTTCGCGTGAGTGCCGGTCAGCCGCTACCCGAGTTTCATTTCTGAATTGAATGTGAAGTCTTCGGAAGTTAAGTACCCCGTTGGTGATCTTTTTTCTTGCACTAACCTATGTCAGAAAAAGTTAATAATTGTCTCGCCTGTGGAAAGCAAATACCACACTGGGGCTTCCACTCCTACTGCGTCACTTGTCTAGGCACAGACCACAACATCCCTCGTTGTCCGTTCTGTGCTTTGTTTAACGCCAGAACTATTAGTCGCCGGGCCCTTATTGTAACCAGATATTTCTGTTTACAGTCCTTGAATTCCAGTATAGCTTCCGTAAACCATCTGATGGCAGATCTTCCAGAAAAATGTAAAGATTAAGACAAAGACAGACTGCACAAGACTAAACCTTCCGATGACACTACAGCCAAGCTGGTCGTCAGTCCTCCGGAATTCAGTGGGGCTCTTTCACAGCCCCTGATGCCCACTTCAGTTAATTTTCAGGCCTCTACCAAGACCCTTTCGGAGTCCAGTATGCCGGAGAACTCTTCTTTGTCTAAGGATCCTCTGGTCATCTCTACCTTGGATGGGTCCGGAGCCGCTGTGCAGACACCGGCTTCCCAGGAAGTCCTTTGCAACACCGAATCTAGACATAAACCAATGCCATCTTTCACATCTACCGTTCTTTCTAAAACAACCGAGTTCCTTAGGCCAAAGGGTTGAACCACCCCCAAGAAACTGACTTCCAGCCATTCTTTGGCACCTGCTCGCTTGCTTCAGTCACAAATGCTTAGAATGGCAGAGGACCTTGTTATGCTGATTAGGGGAAGCCAAGACACTCCCTCAAAAGAGATCTGTCTCCAGAAGTTTTGTCTGAGCAAGAGTCAGATGAATCTGATGCATCTGACTATGAAGACATGCAGCCAATCTCCACATATGAGGATTCTGATGCAGAAGAATCTACTCCTTCAGCCTCTCCCCCAGAGGACTTTTCCTTTGGGGAAACCCTGCATACTTTAAGGGAGCATTTCAAATGGGAGTCAAGACTACCCACAGTCTAAAAAGAGACTCAGAGAGTTCCTGGACCTTCCACAACACAGACCCTTAGCCATCCCCCAGTCCTAGATGTGGTGGATGATGTCTTCCTTGAATCCAGCTTGACTCCATACGCCCTCCCTCCTGCTCCCAGAAAGCCAGACAGGTACTACAGAGTCCCTGACTCTCACAGATATTTCTTTAAAAACCCAGCAGCGGACCCTGAGGTCATTACTCAAGACCCTAATGGGGTTAAAGCTTTTTCAGCTAAGAATTCCACCCCTTCAGACAGGGATTACAGAGTACTGGACAGATGGGGTAAAAAAGTATACACCTCAGCTACTCTTGCTGTCAGGGCACTAAACTGTCAGTTCCATATGCCTAAATATCAGCAACATACCTTGGAACTCCTTACACAAAAAATTTACTCCTTTCCTGCATGGGCAGAATCTAAAGATTTACAGGAATTAATGCACTCTGCTGGTCAAGTAACTAAACCCACTTTGCACTGCGGGTTTGATGCCCTAGAAGCTTCTTGCAGGGCAGCAGTCACTGGATCTGTCATTAGAAGACATGCATTGCTTAAAAAACAACCCCTGCCAGACCATGTCAAATCAAAATTGTTGGATGCACCCTTGCACAAAGATAACTTATTTAGTACTAAAGCAGAAGAGGTGTTAAAAAAGATGGAAGAAAAAGCAAAATCTATGCAGACTGTTAAAGATTTCTTACATGTACAGCCCCCTAGGTTCAGCAGGCATTTCCCTTCCAAGCACTGGTCCTTTCCTGTTCCTAGTAAACGGGGCCAGCCTAGGTCCCTTGGAAACAGAACTCCAAGACAGCAATCACATGGGTTGCAGAGATCTAAGCAGTGGACTGCATCCACTTCAAAACCAGGGAGATGTTCTTCGTGTTTCACTGTTGCAGTCATTACATTTGGGTAATCTGCTGGCAGGTTACCCTCAGTCGGCCTGATTAGCAAAGTCTTGGGTCCTGCGTCGGTTGCTGTCCCTTCTTCCATGACGCCAGGCGTCAGGGGTATAAAACATGCAGCCAACGCCATAACATCAGTCTTTCTTGCCGCACAGTGCCCGAAGCAGAAGCAGTTCACAAGTACCAGTCGGCCGACTCCTGAAAATTTTGTTTTCGAGTTTCAGAACCAAAGTCTTCAACTAAAAGCTAAGTACCCCATTGGGGAACCTTTTTCTTGCTCCTTACCGATGTCAGTAAAAGTTAATAATTGTATTACTTGTGGGAAGCAAATACCTCATAAGGATTTTCATTTGTACTGTATTCTTTGCTTAGGCCCTGGCCACGACGTACCTTGCTGTCGGTTTTGTGCTTTATTTAATCAATGCGCTATCTGTCATCGGTACATTTTTGCTTCTAAATATTTCAGTTCTCGGTTTAATTATCCAGAAATGTTTTCGGTTAGCCATCCGGCTACCGGAATACCGAAAAAAATGCAAAGAAAAAGATAGAGATAGGCTGTTGAGATCCAAAACTGCCGACAATGCTTCTCCTAAGCCAGTCGCCAGTTCACCGGTGGTCAGTGAAGTGCTTTCGCAGCCCCTGATACCCGCTACTTCTGATTCGCAGGCCTCTACTGAGACCCATTCGGAGTCTGATATGCCGCGAGATGCTTCACCTATGGAACCCGTGGATGTCTCTACCTTGGATGGGTCCAGAGCCGCTGTGCAGGCACCGGCTTCTGAGGTTGTATTCAGGCCTACAGATTTGTATATTAAACCGACACCACCTTCAATATTAAGGTCAAAATCTCTACCAATGTCTAAAAAACGGATGCCCGGGCCACATGTTCAGGCCCCTATGCCTAAAAAACAAATGATCAAAATGGCTGAAGATTTAATTACTCTAATCAGGGGTAGTCAACCCCACCCTTCTAAGAGGCCTGGGGCTGAACTTGACTATGAATCTTCTGAACAGGACTCTGTTTCTTCTGACTCTTCTAATGAACAGGATTTGTCCATACCTACTTATAAGGACTCTGATGCAGAGGATGCCATTCCTTCTGTTTCTCCCACTGAGGATTTTTTTTTGGGGGAAACTTTACATACCTTAAGGGAGCATTTCCACTGGGAAAGTCAGGATTTTTCTGAATCCAAAAAGAGACTTAGGGATTTCCTCCTTCTTCCTCAGCATAGGCCTTTATGTGTTTTCAGAATCTAATCTGGCCCCTGATTCTTTGCCTCCAGCCCCTTGTAAGCCACACAGATACTACAGGGTTCCTGACTCCCACAAATTCCTTTTCAAAAATCCTGTTGCGGACCCTGAAACAATTTCTCAGGGGCCCAAGGGCATTAAAGCTTCTGCTGCTAAAAATCCTAGCCCTTCTGATAGAGACTCCAGGGCGCTGGATAGATGGAGTAAAAAGGTTTATACTTCTGCAACCTTGGCAGTCAGGGCTTTAACTTGTCTATTCCATATGCTAAAATATCAACAGTATATCATGGGATTGCTTAAACAGAAAATGATGTTGATTTCTGACTGTGTGGAAAATGAGTTACAGGATTTATTGCATTCTGCTGAACAAGTTGGAAAACATACTTTGCAATGTGGTTTTGATTCTTTGGAGGCCTCTTGAAGGGCTGCTGTTACTGGGTCTGTGCTTAGAAGGCATGCTTGGCTTAAGGAGCAATCTCTGCCTGATCATGTTAAAGCAAAATTGTTGGATGCTCCTTTGCAGCAGGACTGTTTGGCAGTAAGGCTGAAGAAGTTCTAAAAAAGATGGAAGATAAAGCTAAATCTATGCAAACTGTGAAATATTTCTTACAAGTACAACCTCCAAGATTTAGTAGGCACAGGCCTACTAAGAACTGGTCCTTTCCAGTTCCTTCCAGAGCCACTCAAGTTAAACCTAGACATTCCAAAAGCACCAGGTTTCAGTCCCAAGGGACTTTCAGAACTAAGCAATGGGGTGCCTCCGCTTCCAAATCTGAAAATAACAAGGCACCTCCCTATGGTAAACAGTCTCAATGACTTCCCTTTAAAATTACCAAGCACTTACCTCTTAGCCGCCCCTTTGGGGGAAAACTGGCTCTTCATGCAAAAAACTGGTAACTTATAACCCAGGACAAATGGGTTTTAAATATAGTGTCCCGGGGATACAGATTTCATTTCCACACGTTGCCAACTCGAAACGGATAGCCAGACCTGACCCCAAATCAGTGGGCAGAGGCTCAAAAACAAGTACTTTTCCTCCTAAACATGGGGGCAATTCAACTAGTACCAGAAGAGGAAAAGGAACATGGTTTCTATTCCAGACTTTTCCTGGTACCCAGAAAAGACAAATCATGGTGTCCAATTCTGGACCTGTCTACTCTGAACACATTTCTGGACATTCCAAAATTCAAGATGCTGACTCTTCACCAGTTACTTCCTATGCTAGACAAAGATGCCTGGTTGGCAACTCTAGATTTAAAAGAGGCTTACCTGCATATCCCAATCAGGGAATCTTGCAGAAGATACCACCGCTTCAAAGCAGGCTACTTGCATTATCAATTCTTTGCACTGCCCTTTGGCTTATTTACTGTGCCCAGGGTATTTACAAAGTGCCTGGCTCCAGTAACTGCGTTTTGCAGGCCAAGAAATATTCAAATATATATCCATACCTGGACGATTGTCTAATTCAGGCAGAAAACAAGTCCATTCTTCTAAAACATCTGGTGTTTGTAAAAGGGTTCTAACTTGTCTAGGGTACACCATAAACGAAGAGAAATCACAACTGGTACCCCTAAAAAACTTACATTCATGGGTGCAAGCCTGAATACAACTGCCCAGATGGCTTTCCTTATGCCAGCAAAGCAACTTCATGTGGTGACTTACTTCAGACAGGTGGCCACAAAAACCCTGCTGTCTGCAAGACAAATACTGCAAGCCTTGGGGTTCATGGCCTCCTGCATTCTTCTAATTCCATATGCAAGACTGCATATGAGGAAACTTCAGTGGTACTTAAAAAGTTTATGGAGTCAGCATTGTCACAGCCTGGAAACAATGATTCCTATCATTCCTTGCCTGCAACTAGAGTTCCTATTGTGGGCAGAGGCCTGCCACCAAAACAAGGGACTGCCATTCACACCACCCCCTGCCGCCCAAACCCTAACTACAGATGCATCAGACTATGCATGGGGGGGCTCCTCTGGCAGGGAAGTGCATTCAAGGCAAATGGAGCCCAAATCAAATGCACCTTCATATCATGCTAGCTGTACAGATTGCACTGACAGCCTTCAAGGACTACCTTCATCCAGGACAACTAATGGTAAAGACGGACAACACCACAGTTATGTGGTGCATAAACAAGCAGGGGGGTATACATTCCTACCCCCTCTGCAGACTAGCCATGGCATTGTGGAACATGGCCTTGAGCTATCAAGTACAACTACAAGCTCAATTCCTGCCAGGGAAACTGAATATTTTGGCAGACGAACTAAGCAGAAATCTCATGGACCCACACGAATGGAAACTGGAACCACAGATTTTCAACATGTTGACAAGCAAATGGGGGAGCCCAGACATAGATCTTTTTGCCTCCCCCAGAACTACCAGTTGGGCAAATTTTGCACAAGAACTCCTCACAAAAAGGTCTGGAAAGTGGATGCTCTGTCCTTCAGCTGGGAAAACCTATCACTCTCTGCCTTCCCCCTCTGCCTCTGCTCTCCAAAGTTCTACTAAACATCAAACAGGACAAACCAAAATGATTTTGATTGCTCCGGACTGGCCTCGCCAACACTGGCACCCACTCCTACGTATTCTGTCGCAAATTTCTCCATGGCACCTGCTTCAGACACCTTCCTTACTGTCTCAGCAGAACAACCAAATTCTGCACCCTCAGCTCCAAACATTGAATCTTGCAGCTTGGCTAATCACTTAAATTCCCCCTTAGCATCCCTCAGCAAACCTGTGATGGATGTCATTTTGGAGGAAAGAAGACCTAGTACTAGAAAATCTTATGGTGACAAATGGAAAAGATTCTGTGCCTGGAATCAATCTCAAGGGATAAGCACAGCAGTGCCCAATTTACCTCAGATTTTGCAATACTTAACTAAGATGCTTCACAAGGGCCTGTCATTTTCTTCCATAAAAATCCATGCCTCAGCCATTTCAGCTCATTACAACACAGAACCCCCCCCCTTCTCTCATTCTCTGCTAAAGCAGTATCTCAGAGGGGCCAAAAACTTGAGGCCACCCAGGAGAGCTCCAACCCCTGCCTGAGATCTTAACTTTGTATTGGAGAAACTCACTCTCCCTCCTTTTGAGCTAGCTGCTACTGCAGACTTAAAATTTCTTTCCTGGAAAACAGCCTTCCTTTTAGCAATCATTTCAGCTAGAAGAATTTCTGAATTACAGGCCCTCATGGCAGTGGAGCCTTTCATCATCTTTCATGCGGACAGGGTGTCACTCAGGACCAACCCATCCTTCATGCCCAAGGTGGTATCCAGTGTGGCTCTTAATCAGTCCATTCATTTGCCAACTTTCTTTCCCAATCCACAGAACAAGGGGGGAGCGGATTCTGCATTCATTGGATGTACACAGACAACTTAGATTTTACTTGGACAGGACTAAATCTCAAAGAAAATCTGAACAACTGCTGGTAGCATTTGCTGCAGGGGCAGAGGAAAAGGCTGTTTCAAAGCAAACCATTTCCAAATGGATAAGCCATTGTATTAATTTCTGCTATAAGCACCATGGAAAACCTATCCCCCAGGGGATCAGATCCCATTCCACCAGGGCTACATCTACTTCTACAGCCTTTCTCAGAGGTGTTCCTACCAGGGATATTCTAGAAGCTGCTACCTGGAGTTCAGTTCATACTTTCACCAAGCATTATCATTTACCAATTTTCTCTAAATCCAGAGCTGGCTTTGCCACTGCTGTTTTGCAGGGCCTTATAGCCGGTCCTAATGCTGTATAAATCCATCCTCCCAACCATAGCTTTGGGAATCTACCCAAATGTAGTGACTGCAACAGTGAAACACGAAGAACATAGTACAGTTGTGTGCACGTACCATAAATGTAGATGTTCGAGTGTATTCACTGTTGCAGTCCTGGTTTTACCCTCCCTTCAGCCCCGTTTTTTTTTTTTTTTTTCTCTTACTATGCCTCTACTTTCTTTTACTACACCTAAAAACCTTTTTGGAGTATTTGCTTTTGTTTGGAGGTATATTTTTTTGTTTAAATTATTTATATATATTTTGCTCCCCATTTGGGGGGTGCCTGACATCTGGGGAAAGAAACAACTGATGTAATGGCGTCAGCTGCATGTTTTATACTCCTGACGACCTGACGTCATGGAAGAAGAGACAGCAACTGACGCAGGACCCAATACTTTGTTAATCAGGCTGATTGAGGGCAACCTGCCAGCAGATTACCCAAATATAATGACTGCAACACTGAATACACTCTAACATCTACATTTAAGGTAAGTGTACACAACTGTACTTTCTAAGCCACCCCCTTATGGTAAAAACTCACAATGACTCGCCCCCTCCCTTCCTCGTCTCTGCTCACCTTCACATACCCGTAGGAGGAAAACTCTCCTTTCATTCAAGCACCTGGGCCACCATTACCAAGGACCAATAGGTTCTGAACATTGTGTCTCAGGTGTACAAATTCTCCTTCCACACCCTTCCAACCCCAAAAGGGTTCCCAGATCTGCCACTAAATCAGTGGGCAGAGGCTCAAAAGCAAATCCATAGCCGCCTGTCCTTGGGAGCAGTAGAACACATTCCTGCAGAGCAGGTAGGCCAAGGCTTCTACTCCAGAAATTTTCTGGTACCCAGAAAATAGGGCACCTGACACCCCATCCTCAGTCTATCCATTCTTAACATCTTCCTGATAATCCCAAAATTCAAAATGCTCATCCTCCAGTAGCTGCTACCCATGCTGTCCAAGGATGGTTGGGTAGTCACCCTGGACCTAAAAGAGGCCTACCTCCACATCCCCATCAGGGAGTCCTGCAGAAAATATCTTCGCTTCAGGGCAAGATCTCAACACTTTCAGTACTCTGCGCTTCCCTTTGGCCTATCTACTACTCCCAGAGTTTTCACAAAATGCCTGGCTCCGGCCATTGCATTTGGCAGACAAAGAAATATTCAAATTTACCCCTATTTAGACGACTGCCTTATTCAGGCAGACAGCCAGGAAAAGCTGCTCAAAGACCTGGCCTTTATAAAGGACCTGCTAACTTCCTTAGGGTACACAGTCAACGAAAAGAAATCCAAACAGGTACCCATCAAAAGGATAATCTTCCTGGGAGCAAGTCTGGACACAGCATCCCAGATGGCATGCCTAACACCAGAGAAACAAAGTTTCCCATCAGCTTACTTCTCTCAACTGGCCACCGGGCCCCAGCTTTCTGCAAGGGAAATCCTGAAAACTCTAGGGTTTATGGCATCTTACATTCTCCTTATTCCATATGCCAGACTGCATATGAGGAAACTTCAGTGTACCTAAAGAGCCTTTGGTGTCAACACTCTCAAGATCTGGAGACTCTTTTACCTATCATTTCTTGCCTGAGGAAAGAATTTCTTTGGTGGGCAACAGCCTGCTCACACAACAAGGGACTGCTCTTCTCCCCACACCCCATCACCCAGACCCTCACCACAGACGCATCAGACTATGCTTGGGGTGCACACCTGGACGGCAGGTGCATACAGGGCCAATGGAACCCCCAGCAACTCCTCCTGCACATCAGTATAAAAGAAATGATGGCTGTGCAGCAGGCCTTGATAGCTTTCAAACCCCTTCTCTCTCCAGGGGTTTTCCTGATCAAAACAAGACAACACCACAGTGATGTGGTACATCAACAAGTAAGGAGGCACTCACTCCTATCCGCTGTGCAGGCTGGCCATGACCCTTTGGTTCACAGCCTCTTCCATGCATCTACACCTGTTAGCACAATACCTGCTAGACTCTCTCAACTCCGTGGCAGACCAGTTAAACAGAAAACTGTTGGACCCCCATGAGTGGCAGCTCAACAGAAACACTTTCTTACTAAATAACTCAGAAATGGGGAACCCCGGAGGTCGACCTCTTTGCCTCCCACACCAACCATCAGCTCAGCAAATTCTGCATCATGGATCATTACTGCATGGCATGGAAAGTAGATGCCCTGCCCCTTCCCCTGGGTAAACCTCTCAGTCTATGCCTTTCTTCCCCTACCTCTCATTCCCAAGGTACTGATCAAAATAAGGAAGGAAAAACCAAAGACCATTCTCATAGCTCCAGACTAGCCCAGACAACACTGGTACCCCTTGCTGCGCAGCCTGTCCCCACTGCCCCCATGGAATCTTCCTCAGATTCCCAACCTCCTAATCCAGAAGGGAAGGGGAATTCATGCACCCCCAATTGCAGATACTCAATTTGACAGCTTGGCTTATAACCTGACCCCCCTGACCAATATGCCCTCCTCAGTAAACAGGTGCTGGATGTTATCCAAGAGGCCAGACGCCCTAGCACCAGAAAGTCTTGTGCAGATAATTGGAAAAGGTTCTGCACCTGGATCCAGGCTAAGGGGGCGAATACGGCACACCCCTCCATCCCTCTCATTCAGGATTATTTAGCTGACCTACTCCACATTGGATGTTCTTCGTGTTTCACTGTTGCAGTCATTACATTTGGGTAATCTGCTGGCAGGTTGCCCTCAGTCAGCCTGAATTCCAATGTCTTGGGTCCTGCGTCAGTTGCTGTCTTCTCTTCCATGACGTTAGGTCATCAGGGGTATAAAACATGCAGCTGACGCCATTTTCTTTAGTCTTTCTTGCCACGCGTTGCCCGAAGCAGAAGCATTTCGCAAGTGCCGGTCAGCTGACTACTGAAATATTCGAGTTTGAGTTTCAGAACCGAAGTCTTCACTAAAGCTAACTACCCCGTTGGGGAAACTTTTTTCTTGCTTTTTACCGATGTCAGAAAAAGTTAATAATTGTATTACTTGTGGGAAGCAAATACCACATAAGGATTTCCATTTGTACTGTATTCCTTGCCTAGGCCCTGATCACAACGTGCCTGGCTGTCGGTTTTGTGCTAGATTTAACCCAACGCACTATTAAGCGTCGGTATATTTTTGCATCTAAGTATTTTGGAAACTGATTTAACTACCCAGAAATGTCATTGGATAGCAATCCGACTACCGGAATACATAAAAAACGCAAAGAAAAGGGCAGAGAAAGGCAGTCGAGATCCAAAACCGATGACGAAGCTTCTCCTAAGCCAGTTGCCGGTTCGCCGATACTCAGTGAGGTGCTTTCGCAGCCCCTGATACCCGCTACCTTCGAGTCGCAGGCCTCTACTGACACCCATGTGGAGTCCGGCATGCCGCAAAAGATGCAAGGTATTGGACCGACGGATGTATCTCCCTCGGATGGGTCCGGAGCCGCTGAGCAGGCACCGGCTTCTGAGGGTGTATTCAGACCCCAACATTTTTATATCAAACCGATGAAAGCTGCAAAACCAAAGGCAAAGACACCTTCTAAAACTAAAAAAATGACGCCTGAGCCACATGCACAGGCCTCTATGCCTAAAAAACAGATGATCAAAATGGCTGAAGACCTTATTACCTTAATCAGGGGTACCCATCCCCCTCCAGATAAGAGGCCTAGGCAAGACACTGACTATGAATCTTCAGATCAGGTTTCTATTTCTTCTGATTCCTCTTCTGATCAGGAATCATCTTTACCTCCCTGTGAGGATTCTGATGCTGAGGAGTCTATTCCATCTGCATCTCCTCCTGAGGATTATTCATTTGGAGAAACCTTGCATGCGTTGAGGGAGCATTTTCACTGGGAGAGTCAAGACTTCTCAGAATCAAAAAAGAGGCTCAGGGATTTCCTTCTTCTCCTTCAGCACAAGCCTTTAGCCATTCCCCCTGTTTTAGACATTGTGGATGATGTGTTTTCGGAGTAAAGCCTGACCCCTGACTCCTTACCTCTGGCTCCCAATAAGCCTGACCAGTATTAGAGGGTCCCTGACTCTCATAAATTTTTATTTAGAAACCCTGCTGCTGATCCTGAAACTGTTTCACAGGGTCCAAAGGGAGTTAAGGCCTCAACAGCAAAAAACCCTACCCCCTCCAACAGAGATTCAAGGGCACTGGACAGACGGGGAAAAAAGGTTTATACATCTGCAACCTTGGCAATCAGGGCCTTAAACTGTCAATTTCATATGCTTAAGTACCAACAACATGTTATGGGATTGCTGAAACAGAAAATGATGTTGATTTCAGAATGTGCAGAAAATAAGGAATTGCAGGAATTATTGCATGCAGCTGAACAAGTTGGAAAGCATACTTTGCAATGTGGTTTTGATTCTTTAGAGGCCTCCTGCAGGGCCGCAGTTACTGGATCTGTGATTAGGAGGCATGCCTGATTAAAGGAACAAAATTTGCCTGATCATGTTAAAGCTAAATTGCTAGATGCTCCTTTACAGCATGATTCTGTTTGGTACTAAGGCAGAAGAGGTTTTAAAGAAAATGGAAGACAAAGCTAAGTGTATGCAAACTGTTAAAGATTTCTTACAAGTGCAGCCACCTAGATTCAGTAGACACTGGCCTACAAAAAAATGGTCCTTTCCTGTGTCAGACAGAGCTCAAAGGGGCAAATCAGACGCCCTAAGGGTTCCAGGTACCAGGCTCAAGACTCATACAGGTCAAAACAATGGGGCGCATCCACCTCCAAATCTGGAGGAGATAAAGCGCAAACCTACAGAAAGCAATCCCAATGACTTCCCTCTGCCTACACCAAGCACTTATCTTTTGGCAGCCCCCATTGGGGGAAAATTAGCACTTTTTGCTCAAAATTGGCAGTTAATAACCCAGGACAAGTGGGTACTAAATATCGTATCACAGGGATACAGATTCCATTTCCACACTCTGCCAATGACAAATGGTTGGCCAGATCTGCCAAAAAACCAATGGGCAGAGGCACAGAAACAGGTTACGTCCCTCATGGATATGGGGGCCATTCAGACAGTACCAGAACAGGAAAAAGGACAAGGTTTTTACTCGACTGTTCCTGGTACCCAGAAAGGACAAGGCCTGGCGGCCAATACTGGATTTATCGATTTTGAACACAAACCTGGACATTCCAAAATTCAAAATGCTCACTCTGCAACAGCTTCTGCCCATGTTGGGCAAGAATGCTTGACTGGTGACTTTAGACCTAAAAGAGGCATACCTGCATGTTCCAATAAGACAGTCGTGGAGAAGATACCTCAGATTCAAGGCTGGCTTAATGCATTACCAATTCTCTGCACTGCCCTTTGACTTATCTACTGCGCCCAGGGTCTTTACAAAGTGCCTGACACCAGTAATTGCATTTTGCAGACAAAGAAGTATACAAATATATCCTTACTTGGACGACTGTCTCATTCAAGCAGAGAACAAGGATACTCTTCAACGACACCTGGCGTTTGTGAAAAGGCTTCTACCATGCCTGGGGTACACAACAAATCACAACTGGTACCCTCTCAAAAGATAACATTCCTGGGTGCAAGCTTGAATACAACTGCCCAGATGGCTTACCTCACACCAGACAAAGGCAAATGACTACTTACTTCAAAATGATGGCAACAAAAACCCATTCTTCTGCAAGACAAATTCTACAGGCTCTGGGCTTCATGGCAGCCTGCATCCTACTAATTCCATATGCAAAACTGCATGTGAGGAAACTTCAATGGTACCTAAAACGTTTATGGAGTCAACATTCACACAGTCTGGAAACAATGATTCCTCTCATCCCCTGCCTGCAGCAGGAGTTTCTATGGTGGGCAAAGGCCTGTCACCAAAAACATGGGACGGCCTTCACTCTACCCCCTGCCAGCCAAATCTTAACAGACGCATCAGATTATGCCTGGGGGGCCCACATGGCAGGAAGATGCATTCAGGGCATATGGGCACCAAATCAAATGCATCTACATATCAACCAGAAAGAGATGCTAGCTGTTCAAAATGCCCTAACAGCCTTCAAGGACTTACTTCATCCAGGACAACTACTGATAAAGACGGACAACACCACAGTCATGTGGTATATAAACAAGCAAGGGGGCACACACTCATACCCCCTTTGCAGATTAGCCATGGCACTGTGGGACACAGCTCTGACCTACCAAAATAAATCTTCAAGCTCAATTCCTGCCAGGAAAACAAAACACTCTGGCAGACGATTTAAGCAGAAACCTAATGGATCCTGACGAATGGAAACTAAATCCACAAGTCTTCAGCATGATAGCAGAGAAATGGGGGAGCCCAGACATAGACCTATTTGCCTCTCCTCAAAATCAATAACTGAAAAGATTCTGCACAAGGACTTATCACAGACAACCATGGAAAGTGGACGCCCTATCCTTCAGTTGGAAAAACCTGCCAGTTTACGCCTTTCCTCCTCTGCCTCTTCTACCAAAGGTTCTCCTAAAAGTCAGATAAGAGAAGCCAAAGATGATATTAATTGCCCCGGACTGGTCCTGCCAATATTGGTACCCAATCCTAAGGAACTTGTCTCAATACCCAGCTTGGACCTTGCCTCAAAAACCACAACTACTGTCCCAGCAAAACAATCAGATCCTGCACAATCAACTACAGACTCTGAACCTGGCAGCATGGCTAATCCTGTAATCATACAGGCGACACCTCTCAGTAAAGCTGTGATGGATGTCATTTTGGAAGCCAGAAGGCCTAGTACTAGAAAATCTTATGCTGACAAATGGAAGAGATTCTGTGCTTGGAATCAAGCACAAGAACTGATACAGCAGCACTGCATATTCCTTGGATATTACAATACTTAACTGAGATGCTTGACAAAGGCCTATCTTTTTCATCTATCAAAATCCATGCCTCTGCCATTTCGGCTCATTACAGTACAGAGCCATCAATCTTTTATCATCCTTTACTAAAGCAGTATCTTAGAGGAGCCAAATATTTAAGGTGTCCTAGAAGATCACCATTACCTGCATGAGACCTCAATTATGTGTTGGAAAAGCTCACTCTGCCTCCATTTGAACCAGCTGCTACTGCTGATATAAAGTTCCTGTCATGGAAGACAGCTCTGCTACTAGTGATTACTTCAGCAAGAAGAGTTTGAGCTACAGGCCCTCATGGCTGTAGAGCCTTTTATCATATTTTACCCAGACAGGGTGTCTCTGAGGACAAATCCTTCTTTTATGCCTAAGGTCATTTCCAGTGTGGCTCTTAACCAAACAATTCATCTGCCAAGTTTTTATCCAAATCCGCAGAACAAAGGGGAGAGAATTCTACATTCCTTGGACATGCACAGATAGCTAAGATTCTACTTGAGCAGGATTAACGCTCTAATAAAAACTGAGCAATTACTAGTGTCGTATGCTGCAGGATCAGAAGGAAAGGCTATTTCAAAGCAGGCAGTTTCAAAGTGGATAAGCCATTGCATCCGTTTCTGCTACTTACGCCATGGCAAACCTGTGCCCAAGGGCATTAGGTCTCACTCCACCAGAGCTGCAGCTACTTCAGCAGCCTTTCTCAGAGGAGTACCAACCAAGGACATTCTAGAGGCTGCTACTTGGAGTTCTGTTCACACCTTTGCAAAGCATTACCTTTTGCCTCTCTACTCTAAGTCCAGGGCAGACTTTGCCACTGTAGTGCTGCAGGGCCTTATAGCCTCACCTAATGCTGTTTAGCTCCAGCCTCCCTACCACAGCTTTGGGATTCTACCCAAATGTAATGACTGCAACAGTGAAACACGAAAAACATAGTACAGTTGTGTACACTTACCATAAATGTAGATGTTGAAGTGTATTCACTGTTGCAGTCCAGGTTACCCTCCCGCCATCCCCCTGTCATTGTACAGTTTATCTTTCCTTCTCTATCCTCTACAACCTATGTGGTGTATTTGCTTGTAGATGAAGGTAAAGTTTATATTGATGCATGTATATACATATAAAGATTTAGAATATTGCTACCTTTTTGGGGGCACCTGACATCGGGGGCAAGAAAAACTAAAGAAAATGGCATTGGCTGCATGTTTTATACCCCTGACGACCTGATGTCATGGAAGAGAAGACAGCAACCGATGCAGGACCCAAGACTTTGGAATTCAGGCCGACTGAGGGCAACCTGCCAGCAGATTACTTAAATGTAATGACTGCAACAGTGAATACACTCGAACATCTACATTTATGGTAAGTGTACACAACTGTACTTCTCTCTTTCTCCCCTATAAAAATTCATGCCTCTGCTATTTCCACTCATTTTCCCACTGAGCAGCACACCCTCTGATCAAGCAGCTCCTCAGAGGGGCTAACAACTTGAGGCCCCCAAGAAGGGCACCAACACTGGCTTGGGACCTTAACTGACTTGGAAAAGCTCACCCTGCCTCCATTTGAACCAGCTTCTTCTGCAGAGTTAAAATTTCTCTCCTGGAAGATAGCCTTCCTCCTGGCCATCACTTCAGCCAGAAGGGTCTCTGAGCTGCAAGCACTCATGGCAGTGGAACCCTTCATCATCTTCCATGCAGATAGGGTATCCCTCAGAACGAATACATCCTTCATGTCCAAGGTGGTATCCAGTGTGGCTCTCAACCAATCCATCCATTTGCCCACCTTCTTTCCTAACCCTAACCAGAAAGGATTCTGCACTCTCTAGATGTGCACAGACAACTCAGATATTATCTGGACAGGACTAAACCCTACAGAAAATTGGATCAACTGCTGGTTAGCTTTGCTTTAGGGGCAGAGAGGAAAGCCATCTCCAAACAAACCATTTCCAAATGGATAGCACACTGCATCCATTTTTGCTACAAGCAAGTATGGAAAGCCTCCCCCCATGGGGGGTCAGGACCCACTCCACCAGAGCAGCCTCCACCTCTGCAGCATTCCTCAGAGGACTCCCTATCAGGGACATCCTGGAGGCTGCCACCTGGACATCTGTTCACACCTTTACCAAACATTACCACCTGCTTTTCTCTTCTAAATCTAGGGCAGGTTTTGACTCTGCAGTCTTGCAGGGCATGCTAGCCAGCCCCTAGCTTCCTTGACTGCCCCCATCCATTTCCTCAGCTTTGAGAATCTACCCAAATGTGATGACTGCAACAGTGAAACACGAAGAACATAGTACAGTTGTGTACACTTACCATAAATGTAGATGTTTGAGTGTCTTCACTATTGCAGTCCTGGTTTCCCTCCCTCCTTCCCCCTTTTTTCTTTTTGTTGCCTTTCTTCCTTGTTGTTCTCCAGTCCTTACAAGGAACATATTGGTATTTTGTTTTCCACTGGTGGGGTTCTGCCACCAGAGCCTGGCCTCCTACTTTGGGGGCTCCTGACCGGTTAGGGCAAGAAAAATGGATGTAATGGCATCGTCTGCCTTCCTTTATACAACTGACAACCTGATGTCAGTCTTCAAGCAACAGCAACTGATGCAGAAATACTAAATCTCTGGTATTCAGGCCGGCCGAGGGCTACCCCAGCAGGGATAACCCAAATGTGATGACTGCAACAGTGAAGACACTCTTAACATCTACATTTATGGTAAGTGTACACAGCTGTACTTTATAACTACTTCTGGAACTAGAAACTAAAAAACAAATCAAGTGCCTCTTAGCCATATTGACTTTGAATGCTAATATATAAACTATTTTTATGACTTTCCATTTAGAAACAGTTTACAAGGAAATACCCCACCTTTAACAAACATATTTACGCTCAGCATTCAGTAATCAATGTGACCAACAGTGAGTAACTAGATCTGCTACCATTTTGTTTCAAACAATGATTCAGAAATAAATGAACTTCAAAATGCTGGTGTTTAGGTAAGAAAATCATCAACTTACTTAAATTATTCCTGTTTTCAAGAATTACACTGGGATTAGGTGGGCAAAGCCAGGGAAGTGGGATGAAGGAGAGAGACATGGCTGGGTAGGAATACAGGGTTGCAGTCTTCCAGATTGCAGAATAAAGTCTAGTCTGTAGGATCTGTATTTCAGGTAATTTCTCCCTGATGGGGAAGGGAAGATCAGGGTAGCCACTTCACGTGAATTAAGGACCCTAAATTGTAGGAGAAACCATTATTAGCTTGTGCATATGACCCGACAAAGAGCTTGTCTGCAGC
This sequence comes from Protopterus annectens, assembly GCF_019279795.1. Taxonomy (NCBI): domain Eukaryota; kingdom Metazoa; phylum Chordata; order Ceratodontiformes; family Protopteridae; genus Protopterus; species Protopterus annectens. Next base: position 887,587,624 of record NC_056727.1, on the reverse strand, counting down.
AATAAAAGCTGAAACCCACTTTATCTGGAATTGTAACTGTTAATGTGTATTAACCCTACCCAATTCATCTTGATAGATTGGTCCAGGGGCATCTCACCAGTCTTCTGCCAGCAGAGTCACTTGTATTTTCTGTTTCCTAATGAGCTTCTCAGGAATCAAGGTCAGTATGATTATGAGGAGTTCTTGTCTTTTCAAAATGATCAACCCTAGGAAGCTACCAGTCATTGCTAGGGCATGTGGAAGGAGAAACTGGGTTTCCCAGACTTGCTATCATGCCACTGTTCCCATAAACAGATTATAGCACACTGTCATCTCCAGTATGACTGGTTGATCCATAGGAGCATACAGAAAACATCTGTAGGGTATAAATTGTTCTATGCAACATTTTCCAGACTGTAATTTGTGTCCTTTTAGTATCTTTCTCTTATAATTGGGCAAGGCATCCTGTCAATTGTAAGGTGCTTTTACAATGAGAAAAGAGCTTTCTTAGGACAGTCTCATTTATCACCTTATGTAGGTGTGGTATGAGCTGAAGTATAGCGTTTGGTAAGTGTTTTTAAGCTTTGCCAGAGTTGTTTGGAGTTAACTATGTACCATTATTCTTTACCAGTTATTCAGAGATATCTGTCTGATGAACTGATCAGGTAATAGTAAAACTGACTGGGATTTGGTTCTGCTTAAGCCACTTCAGCAATTTCTAAAGGCATGATGGCCTCTCCATTTCATATCAGAACCTCATGGTATAATATGAGCATCTATGGTTGTAAGCGCTTAAGGCTTCTCGGCAGTATAGGGCAAGCATAAACAAAGGTTAGAGTTAAGATAAAGTGCTGAACTTGGGCCAGTAGCTTAGCAAAAGCTGATATTGATCTCATTACTTTTTTGATAAGAATGTATGCTGTTTGTGACTGTGTACTTCCACTGCTCAGAGAAAGTAGGGGATATAGCCAAACTAGGGTATGCTAGACGGGTAGTCATCATTGTGAATTCCAAACTGAAAAAGGATCCATCTCCTCCTAATTTGTGCATAGGATGTACATAAATAAGTTCATTAGTTCATTAATTTTATTTTATTTTAGTTTGTTTACTGACTGCAGAATAAGGACATATATACTGACTGTCCATTACCCAGTGACCCATTGCCCTTATCCCCCTTCCTGGGGTCTTGTATGGCTTCACTCAGTGTTTTAATTCATCTGGGCTGGGGTCATCAGCACCCTCCACTGCAAAGACTAATTTTCTGTGTGTTAGAATGAAGAGTGAACTTGAAGGATGTCACTGCTGTGAACAGAGGTTGATACTCTGCTTAATTTACAGCCCTACCTATCTCTTGTGTGCAATTGTCACATCAGTGATGGTTAGGTATTGACGTGCAGCCTACAGGAATCATGGGATCATAGGAGGTTAGTAGGCTAATGGCTCTGAGGCCCTTACAAGCCTAGCCAAGAGTTTATCAAAAAGAGACCTCAGTCAGCAACTGTAATCCCTATCAATGAGGGACACAGGTGGAACCCCTGGGATAAATTTGTATGTTCCCATCCACTCATCAAGGTTGCACTTGAAGAGGATCAGCGAGGTACTCTGACGAGTATGGGAAGTCTGTTCAGAAACGAGGCAGCTTCTGGGAGACAAACATGTCTCTCCAGCAGGTTTTGTTGATGTTGCATATTAGATTCAGGCTTTTCGAGTGGGTAATGCATGAGGAGATAGACTTACAGATATGGAGCATCTCTAGTAGGGCAGGGTCTGAGATTGCCTTGTAGACGAGGCACAGATCATCTCTGAGCGATATGTACGATACCAAGTAGAGTGATAGTGATTTGAGCCTATCCACATAGGACAGGTATTGGAGGCCATGGATTCTCTTTGTGAGGCATTTCTGTGGCCTTTCCAGTTGGTGCAGATGTTTGGAGAGGTACATACCAAACGGGGCATTATACTCGATTATTGGTCTAATGGGGGAGGAGTATAGAGAAGTAATGACCTCCTTTTTCTGGATGCATTCCCTTTACTTATGAGAACCCTGGAAAACTCCACTAATGACAGGTCTGCTATCGAAGGTGGAGGCACCTATTTTGACCTTGAGGGTCCTTTTGGTGAGCTAGGGATTTACGCCAAGTTGTGTTAGTTTATCGATGATGCCTGAGTGGGGGATTGTGTCAAAGGCTTTGGCCAAGTCAAGGTAAGCTGTATGTATTGACTTTCCCTCATCCCAGGGCCTTGGTGACAGTCTCAAAGAAGTCAACCAGGTTCAACAGGCAAGATCTGCCCTTGACGAATCCATACTAGGTGGGGTCCAGTGCTTGGAGATTGCCTATGTCCTTGTTTATGAGATCCGTAATGATGTACTCCATGGCTTTACAGATCAGACTTTTCAAGCTAATGGGTCACTAGTTTTCAGGGTCAGTAGTGGCACCACCTTTGTGCAAGGGGATGACAATGGCAGTTCTCCATTCTTCTGGAATGAAGCCTGTACTTAGGCTGTGGTTGAATAGGGTGTTCAATGGTGAAGCCAGTTCTTGCTGGAGATGGTGCAGAATACAGCCTGGGATACTATCAGGGCCCATGGAAGCTGTGTTATTTGCTTGGATAGGGCCTTTAACACTGGAATGTCCCTGCACTTATGGATGGCACACCTCATGACCCACCCACTTCCCAGCTGAGCAGCAACTCCAAATCCCCACCTCCACGTGGATCTGATTGATTGGACCACATGTCACTCATTCCCTGCAATGCTGTAAATGGAGCCTTGTGGCCAAAAGCTCTCTAGTATGGTAGGGTAGAAATTAGCTTATACAGGGCCTCTTCATTCCTTTCGTACCCCAATCCTGCTTCAGCAAGCACCATGCAGCTAACTGAACACTGGTTGCTTGGGTCACAGTCAGGGCTTTATTCCTGTGATCCACAGAACTGGCGCACATATGTTTTGCAGTGATTCTGCTTCACAAGCAGTCTCATTGATAGTCTGATTGCCTTATCCTACTTCTAAAGCATTGATTTCAGAGGTAGAAACCCAGAAGTGGCCAGACCATTCAGCCTTTTATGGTAAGTGACCTTATGTTTGAGGACTAGTTTCTGCACCAGAGAGAGGTGGATATCTTTTTAGTCATCCAAGAGCAAAAACAGCTACTTCTGGAGTTTACTAAGACTGGTATTGTATGTTTTATATGCAGTCAGACACAAAATATTGACTACCTGTGGCACTAAGTATAAGAGGATAGGAATTATGTAGGCTTTTCAGTATGGGCATTAAGCTTGATTACCAGGAATGTATTAAGGTTGATTATTTAGCTTGCAGTCAGTTGAAAGTTTACAAATGTTTTCACAAAATTTGAGGATGGAGTCCTTCAAACAAGGTGGCTACCAGATAATCCGCAAAGAGTGAGATTTCTGTTAGAGGAAGATTTCTAGGCCTGGAGCAGGCTGCTAAGTAATTTCTGTAATGTTGAGGCAAGGGTAAATGGTAAGGCTAGGGCAAGAATGCTGGAGACAATGCATACTTGAACTACACCTCTATGCAGTATGTCTAGTCCTCATTAGAACTGTATTAGATTCTCTACCAAAGTTGTCTTCTAATACCGCCATTTCATGGAGCCAGCTGATGAGACAGAAAATTTAGTAAAATTAAATAGTTCTGAATAAACAGGCCTTTATTGCACCAGCAGTCACTCTAATACCAGTGATTCACTACCTTGTAAACTCTCTCTGGTTAATAAAGTGTTTAAGTGCTATCAAAGATGGTTTGACTCCTAAAAAAACTGCTTTGATCACCTATAGGTGAAGGAAGGAAGACTTTTGTCTTATTTTATGTATCTATTAATTGAGTAAGCCCACTGGACACAGTGTCCCTTTTCAGTGGTCTAGTTAAATGACTTTCCCAGAGTCACACAGTAGGCATATGGAGGTGAAAAGAATCAGACCCTTTACTTACCCTGTACCCTGGGCTACAGGAACAAATGCATTAACATTAATCCTTTCTGCCAACTACCAGGTATGAATTCTTCTGGCCAATATCGCTGTAAAAACTGTATAGTCTCTATTGAATACTGAGGTGGGGCCTACATGATGCTTGTTCTCTAGTCTTTTGCTAGCTTTATTGGGGGGAGTCATTATAATTATGCTGCCATGGTGCAGGTTTCTCTGCCTTAGATGTTGCTGCCACAAAGGTCACATGAAAGAGTATTCAGAGTGTGGGAATGACTTACTTTTAACCACCTGCTGGAAAAACATTTAGACCTGGAAAATTATCAGATTTAAGTTTTGAATTTCTTTATGTATTTCAGCATTCATATTAGGTCTTCTTAGTGCTGTTATTTATTGTTAGTAATAGGTACCCCTTCTTGCCTTAAAAATTTCTTGATCTGCTTCAGGGAAGCAGAGTTTCCTAATTCTATAGTGGAGAGATGAAAATCCCAGAGTACCTGCAGTATGGATGACAGACCATGATGAATTTCCATAAGTCTTTCTGTCTCCCCTGTTTTTTTGGCTAGGTGACTGTTTGAAGACATAAAACTGCAGCCTATGTTTCTCTAACTTTACATCAGTATTGTGGTCTAGAAGTTGCTGTAAGCTTGCCGTCAAATCTTTCAGAGTCAAGCTGTAGCTATAGTCCCTGGTTCTCCAAAATGGAACAGTATACATTTATTTTATCAATGGATGTTTAGTTGGATTGAGACAATAAGAGTTTGTAAATCTTAACATCAACACTCTCTATAACAGCAAAGGTGTTATGCCTGTCTGAGTTGTGGCATGGTCTCCCACTGGGTTCTTGAGTCAGTTAAATTCTCATCTTTAATAAACTAGTCAAGGAGTTTTCTGAAGCAGGCAGAAAGCCTTGGAAGTGTTTGAACACCTAGTATCCATTGCACTTAAAGTACAGCTGAAGTCACCTGCCTAAGTCTTGATTTCTTCTGCAGGTATAAGCCAGGTATTTAGAACCCTGTAGCCTTATGCTGCACTCACCTTAGGGTGTGTGTAAATGTAGGATAAGGTGATATGTTTATTCGCACAGTTACCCTCTGTAGATGCTCTGACTGCAGAGTTGTCATCATATGCCTTATGAAAAGGTGTCCCCACTCCATTTTGTGTTTGAAGTATGCGAGCCAGTGGCTTGAGATAAATTCACAGAATGTTTCTCAATGGCATATTGCTGTAAGATACATGGCTATCCATTTATTTATTTATTTTTATTTATTGACATTTGTTAACTGGGTTAGTCCACCTGGGCTTGTGGCCCATTTTCAGTGGAGACCCGAGGAAAAAAGCTCCAGTAGTACATTTTAAACAAGTACAATTTTAAACGATATTGATATAATAGCAGTTATAGCAAAAAGATTCACATATGTTGGGTTACATGCATAAAGTTAAAGCTGCATTAAAAAGAAGCTAAGTAACAATTTTACATTGATATAGTTCAACAGGTCAACAATAAAAAAATTTTGTTTGTATAAAATTATGCAAATGCATAGTAGACACATTGGAGAGAGAGAGAGGTGTAATGAGGTACTAAGTATGGTCCTTTTGAGGGTACATAAAGGGAAGGAAGACTAGGTAGGGTCATGACAAGGGCAGGTTCTGGAATTGAGAACACTGGAGCACGAGATGTCTACCATATATCCATACTAGTAATGACTGACCTGCTACTTCACTGAAAAATGCTGAGGGTCTGAATGGTAAAAATACTAATTAAACCAGCAACTGTATACAAACAGAAACATATTTTAGGAAGTCAAAAATATGTGCACCAGTGGATTTAAACTTTCAAGGTTTTGTAGATTACCTGTTGATGCCCTACTGAGTCTCTTGTATAAAGCCTAGGAGGACAATGTAATCCTTAAAGGGCAAGAAATAAGAAAAGCAAAGAAGTGTTTTCCATCGCCCATTGTTAGTTCATGTTAAGCAACTTTTTATTTATGCATCCCCACAGGACCAAGCCTGATGGCTCCTGTAGCTGCACCCAGTCAGCCCACTCTTTTCATTGTCGTCGGTCTGGAGGATTCCTGTGTAGGTGAGAGCCCTGTGACCCTTTTATTGCTGCTCAAGTATTCTCCATGAGCTCGACCAAATCAAGGAGAAAGTCAAATGGTAGAGAGCAGGCTGGATTTCATGTCCTATGGGGTGGTGTACCCTGTCTTTTGGTGGGAGCATCCCTCCCTTTTGTGGATTATTTTCTGAGCTCCACTGTAGCTACCATCAGAGGAGAAACATGCTTTCACATGCTGAATTCCCCTCCGTACTCACAGTGATCTGAAGTAGGATATTCATTTGTCTGCATCCTGTGGGTTATGGATCCGATATCGGATCCGAACCGGCATGGTTTTCCAGCTATGGATCCAAGCTCTCAGCTCCTCCCCTCACCCATAATGCCCTGCTCTACCCTCATGACCCCAGATCTCGTTTGCCGCGCATGGTGACTGGATTGGTTTCTAAAGCTCTCAAGCTAAGTGCTAGTTTTCTACTGTTAAAATTAGAATTTTAAAGTTTTTTATTGAATTTTTGTGTGAAAGTGTAGGTTTACCCTTTTATATTTTTACTTTTAGAGTTAATCTAAAATTATTTCCCTCCCCTCGCTGTTGGCGTAGTGTGTGTGTGTTGGGCCTGTGTGTGTATATTGTTTAGTTACTTTAGTTTAGTAACTTCTTTATAGATTGGGATGGCTGAACAGCCCAAATCTATATTTTCTAAATGCTCCGAGTGTGGCCACAAGCTTTCCCCAGCTGATGGCCACACTCGGTGTGTTAGATGCCTGGGGGTTGAACACCTCACATCTGGATGCTCCATTTGTGCAGGGTTCAACCCCAGGGCACTGAAGGAGCGGAGGTCCAAGCTTGTTTTGGCGGGCCTCTTACCGCCGGACTCGGCTCCGACCTCCGCTCCTTCGGGAGTAACCGGGCCTTCGGTTCCTCCCTCCGTGGCACCCCCTCCTCCTCCTGGGACTCAACCTCCCGTTTCTGGTTCGGAGGAGAGGGATGCTAGGAAAAAGGACCGGAGGGAGAAGCACCACAAGCGGCGGGCCGAGACCTCTGTTTCGGCCCGCCAGCCAAGCGGCTTCTCCCCCGGCTCCGTTGTCGGCTTGGTCTCCTCCTTCTCGGCTCCGGTCTCCAGTGTGCTTTTCACCGGGACCTGAGGAGGAGGAGACCCGATCTCCGTCGAGGCTATCGAGGAGGCACTCCAGGCCTACCTCGGTAGCCTCGTCGAGATCTACGATAGCCTGGTTGCTGATCTGGACGGATGATGAGAAGGTTCATCCAGGCCCAGATGCAGATGGGAGTGCTCTTGCCTCCCCTCTGGGGAGCTCAACACCCTTTTCAAACCTATTGCTCCTTCTCCGACCCGCTATCCGGGTTCGGAGCAGCTGGAGCCGAGCAGCCGGAGCCGGGGGTGGGTCGGCGCTGATAGTACTTGGTACCGGATCCGACCCTGCCCTCGAGTGCATCGGATCCGACCTCGGAGCCTGGATCCGAGCCTCGGATCCGTGGGGATCAGTGCTCGCCGGCGCCGTCTGTGTCGGGCGCACTGTCCCCGGATCCGGCGCGGCCGGCTCCGATCCACTCTTCGGATCCGAGGGGGAGCCGATTGTCGGATCCTTTGGTCGAGGTCGGCTCCCCTTCGGCGTTTGATGTAGTGGAGAGGGCCCTGTTGAGGGTCTCCGGACCCCTGGCACTTGTTCCAGCTCCGTCCCGCGCTCCCTCTGCACTGGGCCAGGCTTCCACCATCCGGCCCTTGGGGCAGCCCGCTTCTGTGCCCCAAGTTGCTCCAATGGAACAAGTTGCTGCTTGCGAGGAGTCCTCTGACAGCCCCCCAGAGGATGTCCCTCAAGCATACGTGCAAAAGGAGGCACATTGACTCCCCCGAGTCTCTCACCGAAGACACGGACTTGGAGGAAGGGGAAGGCTCCCCAAGGTCACCCCCCGAGGATGTCTCATTTGGAGACATCATGGAAATGCTCCGTATAAGGGGGGGGGTGGTCTGCCCCCAAGTCTTCCTCGGACGAGTCCGTGTTCTTGGAGGCATTTGAAGCGGGCCCATCTACCTCTTGGGTGTCCCCTCCTGCCGACCCCCTGGTGGACCTCATTACCACCAGGGCGTGGAAGGAACCGGACACCGTGGAGCCAATTCCTAAGAGGCCCGATAGGATCCTTAGCCCACCGTCCGACCGTGCCCATTGGAGTAAGGGGCCTCCGGTAGATGCCATGTTGACGGCGGCCACCAAGAGGGAACTTGCTCAGGAGAGTCCCTCAGTCCATCCCCGAGCAAGGAGTCTCGGATGATGGACCGCTTGGGGAAGCGGATGTTTAGTTCAGCGACCTTCTCGGTAGGGGCGCTGAACTACTTGGCACATGTCATTATGATGCAGCGAGATCTCATTAAAGAATATGCTGCATCTCCCCCAGAGTCCATGTCGGAGGAGGACAGGGTTCTGCACTCCACCCGTATGGCCACTCTTAGGTCAGTTACTAATACCTCTATGCGGCTACTCTCCCACGCTACGGAAGGCGCCGCTAGAGCTGCGGGGGCAGGCCTAGTCACTAGACGTCAGGCCTGGCTCCGTCACTGCGATTTTTCTGAGCCCTTCAAAGCGTCATTTGCGAACGCCCCCTTTGATGGTTCTGCTCTCTTTGGCAAAACCGTTCGCGAAACATTGACCCAGAGCGAGAAGGACGGGAAGACGCTGTCTGCCGTCGGAATCCGCTTCTCTGCACCCCAGAGGCCCTACTCTAGGAACCAAAAGGGTCAGAAGAAGATGTGGTTCCAGAAGTCGCAGCAGTCCCAGCCTGCTCCGGACAACCAGTCCTTCCGTGGCAGAGGAGGACAGGGAGGACGCCGCCCTAGAGGCAGAGGGGCTCCCAGAAACTTCGGGTCCAGGGAACCTTTCTCTGAACGGCCCGCAGCAACCCTGAGGGTTGCCCGACTGCTCCACTCTGGAGGCAGTCGGGGGACGTTTTTCGGAGCACCTAGCGGCATGGGAGTCCATAACATCAGACCGCTGGGTTCTCCAAATCATATCCAGAGGATATTGCATCCCTTTCCTTCACCTTCCAAAGTTGAAGTCCCTCCCAGACGTCCCACCCGGTCAACGGGAGGCCGCTTTGGCAGAAATTGGCCATCTGCTAAAGAAAAGAGCCATCCAGCCCGTCCCCCCAGACCAGATCGGATCAGGGTTCTACTCCAGGTTCTTTTTAGTGCCAAAAAAGACGGGGGAACTAAGACCAATTCTAGACCTCTCTCTCTTGAATCTGGCAGTCCCCAAAGAAAAATTCCGAATGGTCACTCTGCAATCTATTCTCCCCCTTCTGGGAGAAAATCACTGGATGTGCTCGATAGACCTCAAGGACGCGTACTACCACATCCTGATGGACAGGCGCTCCAGGAGGTTCCTCTGCTTCCAGCTGGGAGCCAGTCACTACCAGTTCGGGTCCTTCCCTTTGGTCTCACCACAGCCCCAGGGTGTTCACCAAAGTATTAGCAGTGGTAGCGGCCCACCTGAGGCTTCAGGGGTGCAGGTCTTTCCATACCTGGACGACTGGCTTCTTACCGCCCAACAAGGCATCTACTTTTATTGGCGAGACTCCTTTCTCCATCTTGCTCCTTTTCTGGGCATTACAATAAATACAAAGAAATCCAACCTGGCCCACACAGCTCTTAGATTTTATAGGGGCCAGGCTAGACACAAGGAGTTCTGAGCCTTCCTCACTGCGGACAGAGTTCAAAATCTGCAGCTCCAGGTGCGGGCCATTCTCCACTCAAGTTCTGTTCCGGCGGAGTTGGTCCTGAGGGCTCTAGGGTCCATGGCATCTGCTATAGCACTTCTTCCTCTTGCCAGGCTCAATATCGCATTCTACAGTGGACACTCTTAGTACAGTGGTCATACCTTGCTCTCCCCATGCATCATCCCATTGCGATCAGCAAGGCTTGCAAGCGGTCCCTCTTGTGGTGGCTTCACTCCCCGGATCTTCACAGGGGCCGCCCATTTTGTGCTTCTCCCCCTCTCGCCACGGTGACCACGGACGCCTCCCGCCTCGGGTGGGGGCACTTTATGGCGGACCGTCCAAGGCACGTGGAACGATTCAGAGACCTTACTGCATATCAACGTTCTAGAGATGAGAGCAGTGCTCTTAGCGTTGCTAGCACTTCAGGACTTTCTTCCCTTGGGAACAATTGTGATTCAATCGGACAACATGTCTGTGGTCTGGTACATCAACAAGCAAAGGGGAACAAGGTCTTACCCTCTTTGTCGAGAAGCCATGAGAGTTTGGGAATGGGCAATCTCCACCAACCGCTTTCTAATAGCAACGCACATTCGGTCGGTCCAACATCCTAGCGGACAAGCTCAGTCGCACCATTCTGACCCCTTACGAGTGGTCTCTCAATTGTCAAGTAGCGGAACGCATATTCGCGGTGGGGAACTCCTTCATGCGATCTTTTGCCTCTCCCTCAAACACCAAGTGCGACAGTTTTTCGCTCTGATACCTCCTCCCGGAGGTTCCCCAAGAGACGCTCTGGTGCATGCTTGGCCACCCGGTCTTCTGTATGCTTATCCACCCTTGCCTCTGATGCTCCAAGTTCTTCAGAAAGCCTCTCGGGTGGGTTGCAGAATGATTCTCATTGCTCCGTGGCCTCGACAGATCTGGTTCCCCTTCCTAAGGTCTCACTCGGTGAATCCTCCTTGGATTCTAGATCCCATTCCGGATCTGATATCCCATCCATCCTGCATACCTCCTCCGAATCTGGACAACCTGAAGCTGACCGCTTGGCTGCTCCAGTTCCACTCTTGATCAGGACTCCCGGTATTTCGTCACCTGTTAAGGCAATTCTGGTGGCAGCTCATAAACCGTCCACTAGAAAGGTCTACCGCAGCAAGTGGAAACGGTTTTCTTTGTGGGCGGCGCGGCAAGGCCTGAATCCCTTCACGGTTCCTCTTCCATTAGTGCTTGACTTTCTAACCACTCTTTTTAACGATGGTGCCAGCAGTTCCACAGTCAAAGTACAACTGGCGGCAATTTCTCATTATCACATTGGCCATGACTCTAATCCTCTTATGTCAGCCAAATTGTGTAAAATTTTTCTTAAAGGTACTTTTCTTCTCAGGCCCCCTGTAAAACAAGCAGTTCCTCCTTGGGACCTCTCTTTGGTTCTACAGGCCTTGACCGCCGTTCGAGCCAGCGGCTACGGTGGATCTCAAATTCTTGTCCTACAAGACAGCCTTTTTGGTAGCCATTACATCGGCCAAGAGAGTTTCTGAGCTTCAAGCATTATCAGCTAAACCTCCTTACTTGGTATTTCATCCGGACCGTGTCTACCTCAGGACCAACCCGTCCTTTCTTCCTAAAGTCGCTTCTGAAGCAAACATCAATCAATCCATTAACCTCCCTGTTTTCTTCCCTAATTATGAAAACAAAGGTGAATATAAGCTTCACTCATTAGATGTTCACAGGCAACTTAGATTTTATCTAAACAGGACGGCTGGTCATAGGCAATCCGACCAGTTGTTTATTTCCTTTGCAAAATTTAATTTGGGCAAGCCAATTTCTAAAGTTTCTCTGTCCCGCTGGATTTCACAGTGCATCTTATTGGCTTATCAAGCTTCAGGAAGGCCCGACGGAGGGTGTTCATGCCCATTCAACCCGGTCAGTATCTACCTCGGCAGCCTTCAAGGCTAGGATTCCTCTAGATGATATTTGTGCAGCAGCCACGTGGGCTTCATCTCATACTTTTATTTCCCACTATAAGTTGGATCTTGCATCTAGGGGTAGAGCATCCTTTGGCTCCGCGGTGCTCCGGAATATCCTTCCATGATGGCGCCCAAGATTCAGGTAGCTGGGGACTCTGTCCCACAGGTTGCAGACAAATGAATATCCTACTTCAGATTTAGAAGTTATGTACTCACCATAACGTTCCATCTGAGTAGGTGTATTCATTTGTCTGCAACCATCCCGCCCTCCTATCCCCCTGGCCTTTCAGTTTCCTGCATATTCTATGTTACCCTTTTCAGGGTGTTGTTGCTTTGGCAAACTCGATCTGAGGTCATGAGGGTAGAGCAGGGCATTATGGGTGAGGGGAGGAGCTGAGAGCTTGGCTCCATAGCTGGAAAACCATGCCGGTTCGGATCCGATATCGGATCCATAACCCACAGGTTGCAGACAAATGAATACACCTACTCAGATGGAACGTTATGGTGAGTACATAACTTCTAATTATTGCATATGGCATGGTGGGCTTAGTAGACTTGATCTCCTGAGGTACACATCTCGTGCTCCCACTAGCTGTCACTCATTTGACGAGCTAGAGTCAACTCTTTTCCCCTGGAGACGGGGAAGTTGGCAGTGTTTGCATCAATGGGAGCACTGAATCTGAGATAAGCAGTAACTGTGGCTGGCAGGCATACTGTTAACAGCTGACCTTATGGTAGGTGGAGGCTGAATAGTGTAACTTGGGTCTTCTGCAGACTAGACAAGCAGCATCTGACCTTAATAGCTTACGTATGTGGACAGTATCTAGATACAAGTCCACCAGAAGCTGAAAGCTGCATTCAGGTCTGATAGTGTTCATTTCTGATTCTTTTTCACTGACAGGTTGGAGAGGTTTGTGATTTGATTCTGCTCTCTCCTTGAGGCTTCTTTGTCTGTTTGTTATTGAACAGTTAAGATCCCCTAGTTTTCAAGATTGAAAAAACATTGTTTGCATTGCTGTAAATGTTGGAGCCTTGTGGGCAAAAGCCCTCCAGCATGACAGGGTAGAAAGTGCTTTATAGAGCCTTTTGACTTGCAGCATGTTAAAGACAACCACAACACTGTTCCTTTTCAATCACCATACTCTGATAATCATTGTCCCACTGGATAATGTACCAGTGAAATGCTAAGATGTCCCTCAAGGATGCATCTGCAGTCCTTACAAATGGGTTGTCCTGTCGTCAGGCAGCCCTTCGGTCGGCCGGATTCCAAAGTCTGGGTCTGGCCTCGGCTGGTGTCGCACTTCACCCGACGTCATCTCTGCTGGTCTTCAGGTATAAAGGCATCAGCCAACGCCATTTTCCTCAGTCTTTCTTGCCGCATGGCGCCCGAAGCAGAAGCTGTTCGCAAGTGCCGGTCGGTCAGATCCAGAGATTACTACTACCGAATACTACTTCGAAGACTTCTAAAAAGCTAAGTACCCCTTTGGGGACTCTTTCTTGCCTCAGCCAATGTCAGAAAAAGTGAATAACTGTTTAACTTGTGGGAAACAAATACCTCATAAAGATTTCCACTCTTACTGCTTACCTTGTTTAGGCCCAGACCACGACGTAGCAGCCTGTTTAGCCTGTGCTTCCTTCAACTGACGAACGCTTAGGCGTCGGTCGGAGTTTGCTGAACAGTTTTTCGGCTCAGATTTTGCGTACATTATGCCGTCGGATCCTCCGACTTCTCAAATTGTTAAGAAACGCAAAGAAAAAGACCGACACTCACGGTCCGCGGTTTCGGACGAAACCACGGTTAAGCAAACCGCGAGTGTCTCGGTTTCGGCCGAAACCGAGAAAATGGGTCAATCTTCAGCCGAATCCATGACTACTACCGAGGCCCCTGCTACCCAAGTTGAATCGGCCTCTGAAATTTTGCCTACTAATGTGGTTTCTCTAGAATCACCGGACACCATCCCTTTGGATGTCTCTACCCCAGCACGTGGTGCTGCTAGGCCTCCTGCAGCCATGTCTATAAAGGCCTTTGCCAGGGCTAAAGCAGCCAAAACTGCTAAGTCTGTGCCTGTTAAGCCCCCCTCTCACAGGCCCAGTTCCAGTTCCCAAATGCTTACTCTGGCAGAGGATCTCATCCCTTTAATAAGGGGATCCCAATCTCACCCAGACAGGGCCTCTCAACCTCCAGAAAAGAGACCTAGAGCAGAGCCCCCTGAGCCAGTGTCCTCAGATGACTCTTCTGATGATTCAGACAATACAGACCATCCAGAGGCTCCTTTTTCTACTTATGAAGATTCCGATGCTGAAGAATCTATACCTTCTGCCTCTCCACCAGAGGAATTTTCCTTTGGGGAAACCTTGCATGCCATGAGAGAGCAATTCCAATGGCAGGGACAAGATTTCTCAGATTCAAGAAAAGGCTTAGGACCTTTCTACACTTACCGCAACATAGGCCCTTAGCTATACCTCCAGTTCTTCCTGTTGTGGATGATGCATTCAATGATGCTTGCACTGCTCCTGATACTTTACCTCCAGCCCCTGCCAAGCCTGATAGGTTTTACAGGGTACCGGACACTCATCACCACTTATACAAGGCTCCTCTTGCAGATCCTGAGACTATCTCCCAGGGGCCTAAGGCAGTAGCCTCGACCTCAGCGAAAAACCCTCTCCCTTCTGAAAGGGAATCCAGGTCCTTAGAGAGATGGGGTAAAAAAGTATACACCTCTGCTACTCTCTCAGCTAGAGCTTTGAACTGTCAGTTTCATATGATCCAATACCAAGAGTTTATGCTTGATCAGTTAACTAAGAAACTGTCCTCTGATGATTCCTTAGATAAGAAATTTGTTTTAGAAATGGTGAATAACATTCAGCAGGTTAGTAACCATTCTTTAAAATGTGGCTATGATGCACTGGAGGCTTCATTTAGATCAGCCATGACTGGCACAGTTATAAGAAGGCATGCATGGTTGAAAGAGCAGGTCTTTCCGGATCATGTTAAAACAAAGCTATTAGATGCTCCTATGGATAAGGTCAGTCTATTTGGTCCTCCTGCCCAACAAGTAATGAAGAAAATGGAAGAGAAGGCAAAATCTGTACAAACAGTTAAAGATTTCTTACAGGTTCAGCCCCCAAGGTTTAGCAGGAACTGGCCTTCCAAAATTGGTCCTTTCCAGACTCCTCTAAATCTCAGAGAGGCAGGAATAGACGTTCCAGAGGCAGAAATCAATCCAGAGGAGGTGCCTACAGAGGACGCCAGTGGCAAGGCAATAACCAACGAGGCACAGACACAACCACTACCACTGCAACAGGACAATCACAGTGACTTGGCTCTGACACCGCCTACCAGGGAACAAATAGCAGCACCCTTAGGCGGAAAGTTAGCCTTATTTTCAAAAACTGGCACTATATCACAAGAGACAAGTGGATTTTGCAAACTATAGACCAAGGCTACAGGTTTCATTTCCACACCTTACCAGTAAAAAGTGGAATGCCAAACCTACCACCAAATCAAAAGACAGAAGCCCTAAAACAAATAGCTCAATTAACAAAGATGAGAGCTGTGGAAAGGGTACCACCTACAGAACAGGGCAAAGGATTTTACTCCAGACTTTTCCTAGTACCAAGAAAAGAGAAAAATTGGAGACCTATTCTCGACCTGTCCGCTTTAAACACATTCATCATTGTTCCAAAATTCAAAATGCTGACCCTACAGCAACTTCTTCCCATGCTGGGCAAGGAGTGTTGGCTGGTAACTCTAGATCTCAAGGAGGCATACCTGCACGTCCCCATATGACCAAATTGCAGAAGATACCTCAGATTTCTTGCAGGATCAGAGCATTATCAATTCTCAGCATTGCCCTTTGGCTTATCTACTGCGCCCAGAGTGTTCATGAAATGCCTGGCATCAGTAATCGCTCATTGCAGGCTACAGGGAATCCAAATTTACCCATACCTGGACGACTGCCTGATACAAGCGGACAACAAAAGCAAGCTGACACAAGACTTACAAAGAGTCATTTGCTTACTACAAGCCCTGGGATACACAGTCAATTTAAAAAAGTCAAGACTGATACCATCCCAAACAAGAACATTCTTGGGTGCAGAATTGGACACAGTAAAACAGATGGCATTCCTAACTGCAGAAAAACAAGAACAACTTCCTCTTTACTTCTTGGCATTAACAAAGCAGAACAAACTAACAGCAAGGAAAGTACTGCAGGCCTTGGGCTTCATGGCATCCTGCATAATCCTGGTCCCCCATGCCAGACTGCATATGAGAAAGCTACAGTGGTACCTAAAGAATTTATGGTCTCAACACAGGCACAGCTTAGAAACCGAAATACCACTAATCCCATGCCTGAAACAAGAATTCCTATGGTGGGCTCAAGCATGCCAGGCAAACCCAGGTTTGTCCTTCCACAACATTCAAGCAAGCCAAACCATCACAACGGACGCCTCAGACCTAGGTTGGGGGGCCCACATGTTGGACAAATGCATTCAAGGCTTATGGACTCCAGACCAGCTGCACCTGCATATAAATCAAAAAGAAATGCTGGCAGTGAAACTAGCAATCCAGAATTTCAGACCATTCCTCAAAGAAGGCCAATTGATGATAAGGACAGACAACACCACAGTCATGTGGTACATCAACAAACAGGGAGGCACTCATTCATACCCCCTATGTCGAATGACTCTGGACCTATGGAATATGGCTCTGAGCTACAACATTCAGTTACAGGCAATATTTGTACCGGGAAAAGAAAACATCCTAGCAGACATGTTAAGCAGAACTACCTCGGATGCTCACGAATGGATGCTACACCCGGACATCTTCAAGGCCATCACAAAGAAATGGGGAATACCACAAATAGACCTATTCGCATCCCCACTCAATCACCAGCTCAAGAAATTCTGCACAAGGACATACCACCCACTTGCTTGGAAGGTGGACTCTCTATCCTTCAGTTGGAAAGGCCTGACAGCATATGCATTTCCACCTCTTCCTTTGATGCACAAGGTACTACTGAAAATCAAAGAGGAACGTCCAAGGATAATTCTGATAGCTCCAAATTGGCCAAGACAACATTGGTATCCATTGCTGAGGAGCATGTCTCGGGGGGGGAACGTGGACACTACCCCTGATCCCTTTGATGTTAACTCAGAGCGACTACAACATCCTGCATCCAAACCTGAAAACTCTGCAACTGACTGCCTGGAACATTACATAGGAGCAACTAACCCAGATTTATCCCAAAGGGTTAAAGACATTATCCTTGAGGCCCGCAGACCTTCAACAAGAAGGAACTATGCAGGAAAATGGAAAAGGTTTGTCATTTGGAGTACTGAAAGAGGGAAAGATGTGTCAAAGATAGATATTGCCAACATCCTGGAGTATTTGGCAGAGCTTCTCCATACAGGCCTGTCCTATTCCTCCATCAAGATACATGCATCAGCTATTTCTGCAGAATACAGCTTCGATCCCCCTGTCTTCTCACATCCTCTACTCAGGCAGTTCCTCAGAGGAATCAAGAATGTAAAACCTCCTAGGAAACCACCATTACCAGCATGGGACTTGAACTTTGTGCTAGAAAAATTGACACTCCCTCCATTCGAACCAGCAGCAACAGCAGATCTTCAACACCTATCCTGGAAAACTGTTTTCCTACTGGCAATTACTTCAGCAAGAAGGGTTTCGGAACTACAGGCCTTAATGGCAGTACAACCCTTCCTAATCTTCCATCAAGATAGAGTGTCCATGAGAACTAATCCTACATTTATGCCTAAGGTGGTATCCAGAGTGTCTCTAAACCAGGCAATCCACCTACCTACCTTCTTCCCCAATCCACAGAACAGGGGGGAAAGACTGCTGCATACCTTGGATGTACATAGACAGTTGCGCTACTACCTGGACAGAACCAAGGGCAATAGAAAAACTGACCAGCTTCTAGTAGCTTATGCAACAGGAAGGGAAGGAAAAGCAATTTCCAAACAGACAATCTCCAAGTGGATAGGAAATTGCATAAGATTCTGTTACTCCTACCATGGAAAGCAAATTCCACAGAACATAAGGCCTCATTCTACAAGGGCTACAGCCACTACCACAGCTTTCTTACGAGGAGTGGCTACCAAGGACATTATTGAGGCTGCTACTTGGACCTCCGTACATACATTTGCCAAGCATTATAACTTACCTCTATACTCTAGATCCCAAGCAGGGTTTGCCACTGCTGTTTTGCAAGGGATCCTAACTACACCATAATTCTTCTTCCTCCTCCCCTAGTTTGGCTATGGTATTCTACCCATTTGTAAGGACTGCAGATGCATCCTTGAAGGACATAGTACAGTTTTGTACCTACCATAAATGTAGATGTCCGAACAGGATAGCATCTGCAGTCAGGATTACCCTCCCTCCTTCCCCTCTGTGGTACTCCTAGGGTATTTACCCACCTAATAGCTAGCTGGGGGGGATCTCTTATGGTGTATTTGTTTGTATATATGTACATACATGCTTACTTTTGTGTTTGCCTTCTACTTTTTGGAAACATTGGCATTTATCCAAAAATTTAGCTTACCAAGAGGGCAACTGGCATCTGGGGCAAGAAACACTGAGGAAAATGGCGTCGGCTGATCCTTTATACCCGAAGACCAGCAGAGATGACGTCGGGTGAAGTGCGACACCAGCCGAGGCCAGACCCAGACTTTGGAATCCGGCCGACCGAAGGGCTGCCTGACGACAGGACAACCCATTTGTAAGGACTGCAGATGCTATCCTGTTCAGACATCTACATTTATGGTAGGTACAAAACTGTACTTTTTTTATGCTTCAAGTCATGCAGAGCACTAGGTCTTTTATCATATTAGAACAATATTAGAACAATATTGAATGATGGAGAGATTAAGGGTAATGTGTTTGGATGGCATTTCTTGGAGTGAGCCATTGACCCTTTCTGTATTTAGCTGTACTGTATGCACAGCAGACACAGGTTGGAAGACTTTTGAATGTAGTCATTTGGGACCTTCACTGTATTTCCCCCTGTCCACTCCTTCTTTAAAACCTGGTGCTCTTCTCTTCCTTATGCTTCTTTCACAGTGTAAACACTGAGTTTGGGTCAGGATATTGATTATATTTGTTTCTTCTTCTAGAAGTCAAGTGTCTATGTCCAAAACTACAGCATCAAATTCCCAGCATGTAATCTTAATATCCATGACTGCTAGACTGTGTTCATTCAGTTTATTCAATATTGTAAGATTATTAGTATTCAATTATTTTGACAGGTACGGTTACCACAAAGTCTAGAAGTAAGTAGACTGGCTAGTTTCCCTATTTAAGAAGTTTTATTCATTGAAGACATCTTTACCTGACCTAGCAACAGGACAACTTGACAATCTTAAAAGAAAGATGAACTTTTTGAGGCAAGATAATAACTATGCCTTTTCCTTATCACATCTACTGCCTGAATGTGACCAGGCTTTCTTCTGCTTTGTAATTTGTGAGGAGAAAATATGTGTGTTATAATCCACTCTTCTGATCTTTCAGTTGTATTTTATGACATTTCATCATCCTGCCTGTTTTTTACTTTTTATTTATAATGGTGGTGCTGCGGTAGCGTTGTCGCCTCACAGTTAGACGTTGCCCGTTCGATTCTCAGTTAGAGCATCTTCTGTGTGGCGACATGCGTGAATGGGCGTTCCTTCGTTGAAGGTTGTGCGTTAGGCCTGGCAAGCCAGCACGTAAAAATCTACTGCCAATCATTAGCAGACCGGAGTTCCGCTGTGGCGACCCCTAACTGGAAAAAGCCGAAAGACCTTACTATTTATAAAATGTTTGTCTAATTTCTTGATTGAACTGGCTATATTTCACTCTGGGCCATCACTTTCCTGATTAGGTTTCCTTTTCATTCTGACATCAGCTATTGCCGTTCTTCCTCTTTCTGTTTTCGTTGTATGTTCTAAATGCTGTATGTTTTCCCCCAATACTTGATGCTGTACTTTACTAATCAGGAAACAGGATCACAACGCTCCTACTCCCACACATAGATACAGCTGCTAGAAATTGATTGGAAATATTTCTGAATTGTACTCCCACACATAGATACAGCTGCTAGAAATTGACTGGAAATATTTCAGAATTGTACTACCTCTGTGACATAGGATGGAGTCCTGATTATGTCCCTGTGTGACTCCAGTGTGGGTATTGGCCCTGGCACTGAACAGCCAGTCTAGGAAGGAGAAGAGGTAAGAAGCAATTTTTTTTTACTTCTCCCGGGATGCAGGTTGAAGGGTGTTTCACTGGGTACATCTCCCACTAATGTATCCACAGTGGTGTTTGAAAAGTTGGGGGAGCCGTCTGTTTGTAGGTGGGGTTGCATAGAGGGACTGTGTCACTCATTGAAGTAAGTGACTGTTCCGTAATGAACTTATTGCATACTCACCTGTAGAATGCTTAAGCAACATGTGAAGGGGATATGTAGGGCAGCAAGAAGTAAAATGTTGTTATGCCTGCCTGAAGGATGACCACACCATTATCAGCTCATTATACTCAGTAGGCTATGAATAGAGAAGGGTTAGAGTAAACGGCTACATGGTCATAAGATTTGTTGGGCAAGAAATAAATACTGCTAGATTGTATTTAGAGCAGGTTATAATTGTTGTTGAGAAATCAGGTTTAGTGCATCTTCCAAAATTCCTTAGTGCTGTAGTTATTAATTATGCACAGTAAAGTAGTCGACCTCATAACTTGTGATATCAAGATGGACAGTCATAATATCTAAATAGTTACTACAAAATGCAGATGAATAAACGTAATGGGGGAATGTTTAATCATTTCTGATCACTGATGAGACTTTACTAGGAAATACTTTATTAGTGCCTTGAAAACCCATGCATTACATGCTGAATTTCTCCCGCCAAGCATTAGAAAATACCGAATATTCACCTATTCTCCTGCCAGGTGCACATTCATATCAATTCTGTATGATGATTCCCCCTTGTTAGTTTGGAAGTAGGCCAAGAAAGAAAGCCCACTGAGAAAAAGAGGTTAAATTTCCACTGTGACATGAACATACAAGGAATTTAAATGACATGCTGACAATGACGTGCTGACAGTTTCATACAATCTAAGGGGAGAGGCTCATGATATTGAAATTGGGACACCAGCTTGTACCTGGGCATAAACACGCATTACTGTTTTCCTTTACTTATTTGACATTATGTGAAATCATAGTGAATAAAAACAAAACAAAAAGAATTAACAGTAGAATCCGATTTAATTTTGCCTCATTAGACTTGGAGCCGTTGCCATCCTACTGTGTTTCCTGATTGCAACCAAAACCTGTATGGAAGAATAATTTATGTGTATATTTATTAACAAGGTAAGGCATTGTGATGCACAGTTGCGAAATGGGTCAAAATTAATAAATATATGATGGAGTGGGTGGAGAAGAGTGTCAGGAGTGATTTTTGGCAGACGAGTACCAGTAAGAGTGAAAGGGAAGGTCTACAAGAGGGTAGTGAGACCAGCTATGTTATATGGGTTGGAGACAGTGGCATTGACAAAAAGGCAGGAGTCAGAGGTTGACGTGGCAGAGTTGAAGATGTTAAGATTTGCACTGGGTGTGACGAGGATGGACAGGATTAGGAATAAGTATATTAGAGGGTCAGCCCAGGTTGGAAGGTTTGGAGACAAAGCCAGAGAGGCAAGATTACGTTGGTTTGGACATGTGCTGAGGAGGGATGCAGAGTATATTGGGAAAAAGATGCTAAGGATGAAGCTGCCAGGTAACAGGAAAAGAGGAAGGCCTAAGATAAGGTTTATGGATGTGGTGAGAGAGGACATGCAGGTGGTTGGTGTGACAGAGCAAGTTGCAGAGGACAGGAAGAAATGGAAACAGTTGATCTGCTGTGGCGACTCCTAACGGGAGCAGCCGAAAGAAGAAGAAGATATGATTTTAACAAGCAACATATTGCAGTACGTAATAGCACAAAGTGATAGCCAGCAGCATCTTTGCAAGCATCTAATAGCAATAGCAAGTTCCTGCAGAAAAGTGGGTTGCTAATACAAGGTGAATTTATAACTGTATTCAGGGTTGCTTAGTTTTTAACCTGAGCATATTTTGCAAACACTATAAGCTCTTGTAATGACTAACATAATACAGAAGGATACAGAGACAATCAGAGCAGAATTAAACATTGGTCTAATAGAAATGGTAAAGTGATCCACATAACAGCATCAAAGAGTTGAATGGCACTTTAAGGCTGCATAGAAGGTTTTGTAATAGTAAGAATATACCTGAAATAAACTGTGCTGGTACACAGGGTAATACAAGCACTTGTAATTGTTCATTAATCTACCCCACCGTACAAAACTAGTTAATAAAAGAAGTATGCATCAAGCTTTAGCAGTCAAGCAATAGAGTGGTGTGGCACATATTTCAAACTAATGCAGACTTGATCTAGAAAAAGGCTTAGTTAACTGATGAGTCTTGAAAAAAATAAATTCCAGTGTAGACCAGACATCAAACTGCCCTAACAGCTTTACTCAAATTGCATTTGCTATGCCCTAGGTCACTAAAAATACATGGAGGCATGTAAAGAATGAGTTTAAGGATATTAGGACTCATGGTAACCATAGATCTGAAGTAAGTATCTGAGACTAACTTGAAGGGTACACTGCAGTGTGAAGACAGTCAATTAAAATATTAATATGAATTAAAGTAAAATGGGTATTTTAATAATGTGTACTGTTTTAGCCAGCATAATTTACTGTTACATGAATTGCATACCTTTCATTTTAATGTGTAATAAATAGAAAATAGTATAAAAATTATAGGGATTTTATTGCAAAACCATGCTTATTCCTATTCCAAGCCAGTTTATTTCATTCTAGCATGCAGAGTGTGGGCTGTCATTGCTGACTGGTTGTAAACAGGTACTTAAAGAACCAATATAGCTAGAAATTGAAAACATGTATATATTTTATGTGTTTGTACCTTATCTTAATGTTCTGTGCAATATTAATGTTCCTTTGGCATGTCACTCTTTTTTTTCTAATTCAGAATTACCAGATGGGGGAGGCATACTTGTTTTTTGGTTAAACCCTCTCTTTTTCGAAGTGTACTTTGCAATTTGAGTATAAGGTTATAGTGCCCAACCTTTTCATACAGGATCTGCTTTAATTAAATGACAATAATTAGAATTGCTGCTTACTGTGAGAATCTGTGGACATTGTCAATATTTTTCTCATTTGGCTCACTGTGGTTTGTGCTCTTATGTTAAATATACTTTAATGAGTTTGTTCTTCTTACTGCAAAATAGTACTCAAACTAGTTTTTTTGAAAAATTGGGACTAAATTAATTTAAAGAACTGGCTGTCATTGACTTTTTTTGTCAGTGGTATAATACCTCTTAACATATCAGCCCTAGCTGCTCTCTGACACTGCACAGTAGGAGAGCTATGGATCCCAGCAAATCAGTAAATTTGTGGAACCAGCAGGAGGGAAAGGGTGAGTCACAGTACATTGTAAGAGACGTGTGAATTCCCCAGAGACGTGGTTTGTTTATCATTCCATTGGGAGGGAGATAAACTTTGTTCTATGAGTTTTTGCAAGAGCTTTAAACCTAAACTTGAAAATGTGATTGCTACCAGGGTGAAAGATTCACAGAGTATCAATAAAATTCCAACCGTGCATTTAGACCCAATATGTTGTACACTAAGGAAGTCCAGTAGCATCAACAAACACCTTAAAAAGAAGAAAAACAGCTAAGTTGGAATTTATTTCTGCAGGTCAGTATGGGTTAATTTTGTAAGAAGGAAGGCTCATTCTGAGAGGAAGAAATTCTAAGCTGTAGTTGCCTTTTAATATGTTTACACATGGCCTTCTTGCGTGACAGCCACTTCTTAGATGCTTTGTAAGTAGTTGTGAAATGAATTGTGTTATGTCATAAATTGTTTTATGTGTTTTAATTTGTAGCTCACTGTTGGCTTGTATGAGTTTGAAGTGACTGTTGATGGAGAGAACGCACATGGTGAAGGATTTGTGAACGTAACTGTTAACCCAGGTGAGCAGGATATTATGGTCATTGCTTCTTACTTTTCCGCTTGTAGAAGTCTTCAGTAATAGAGTCCTATGTTTCCTATTGTAACTTGATTCAGCCACAGTGAATTTATCCTTAGAATTAATGTGCCAAAGACAGATGTTCATATCTATGTAAATTCACCATGTACGGAAGTTCTTTTGTGATGCTGTGGTACCCATTTTAGCTCTGATTATTAATTTTCCTTGCTTCACTAAGTCCATTTGCATTGGAGGAAATTGAAAGAAAAAGTATACTATAAATTTAACCCACGTGTAAACAGTACTGCAAAGTTAACAGCCTTGGTGATTTTTCAGCATTGGGAAATGTTTTAAGGGCTGTGATTTCATAAACGGTAGCACAAAACACAGTACTTAGTAGCCATGCAAAGGGTGCAGGGTTAAAAGACAGTATGTAACAAGTGTCTTCTTGGATTTGATCTGACCTGTGCAGTAAACTGCTGCAGAAGTGTACATTGCTCATCTATGAATCTCAGCCCTAGTGCAGAACATTTGTATACATGTGATTTTGTTGTTTGGTAAAGTTTTGTTATCCCTGTACACCAAAAGGTTTATACCAGAAATGTATGACTTTTTTGGCAAGTGGTCAACACATCAGATTAGGCAAGGTCGGGGGGCTACATTATAATATTTCTGCTTTTTATGCCTACCTCAGAACTGGCTTATTTGGAGAGCAGGTAAGAACAAAAATAATTTCTGTGAACCATGTGTAAAGGAGTATGCTAAGTAGCTGCAGATAGCACTGTGCATTTCAGATTTACTTAAATCATAAATTATTTTATGTGCTTTTTTTGCCATAACTGTGCAAACCCTGGTGAATGTTTTTTTGCAGCTAGCTTAAAACTGTTTCAAACCTAATTTAAATTCATGGATAGGAGTGCTACTGAAAATATGGAAAAAAATTCTTAATGCTGCTCAACCTTCCCAAAAAGAGCATTAGAAGATGTAAAGCACTTTATTTTCAGAACTACCAGTCATCACTCTTTAGCCAAACAAAAAAACTGGTACCAAGTTTAACCAAATTATGGTCTGCAACAAAGAAATAACTAACTCGCTAAGCAAGACATATTAGCCAACAAATGTCCAGTCACAACAGATTTCCTCAATTAATTCAGCCAGCCCACACCCGCTATAATCCTAAAGGCACCTTGAGGGACCACAGTCTACAACTACATTCTATTATTCTGTTTCGGAGTCACTAGAACATTGGAAATTGAAGGAACTATCAAGGAAATCCTAAATGATGGGCCTTCTAGGTCAGACAGTCTGCAGCTGTGGTTCATCAAAGCCTGTGCTGAGCATGTAGTTCGCCCTTTACAACCTTTGTCTATATGTCAGGATGTTGTCCCCCACCCATATCCATTCTACCAGCTTTCAGCAAAGTCCTAGAAAAATTGGTGTACCACCATCTTTCAAAGTACATTTCAAACCAGAGTCCAGCACTGTTTCTGAACAGGCAAGAGCACTACAAAAGCCCTCTTTACTTCAACTGATGGTATCTTTGCATCAGTAGACAAAAGACAACAAACAGGAGCAATTATTCGTAGATCTTACAAAAGCCCATGAGACATTTGGCCACTGGCACTTCCAAAGAAACTTAACACATGGAATTAGCAGCAGAGCCTGCTGTGTTTACAAACTTATCTAATTTAACTTTCTCATTTAGAATAGGCTTATCTACCTCCTCTAAGGCACCATTAGACAAAGGAGTTCCCCAAGGCTCAGTTCTCTCACATTTGCTTTTCTACCTTTCTGTCAAGAACCTAGCAGAAGTTAGCCTCACACTCCCAGTGATACTTTATGCGGATGACATGCCCATCTATAGATCTGTCACCTCACACCAAAAATCTAATAACCTAGCAGAAGTCAGACCCTCAATCCTAATAATACTTCATTCATTTGTCATCAACTCTATCAACTGGAGGAACCTTGGATTCTGGACCCAGTTCCAGATCTGCTGACACATTCGTCAGGGGCCCTTCATCCCTCTCTTCATTCCCTCAGACTGAAAGCTTGGCTGCTTCGATTCCCAACCTAGCCAGGTCACACACCTTCTCCTCAGAGGTACAGCATATTCTTGTAGCTTCACATAAAGCTTCCACTAGAATGTTGTATGCTAGCAAATGAAAGCAATTGCTTTTTGAGCCTCCTAGAATAATATTGATCCTTATGTTGTCTAAGCTTTTTCATGAAGGTGCTGCGGCTGCCACTGTAAGAGTTCAGTTGGCTGCAATTTTGAATTTCCACCTCGGATCTGAAGGTTCTAACCTAATGTCTCACAGACTATGTAGGGCCTTCTTAAAGGGTACTATTCACTTTAGACCGCCTGTTAGACGACCTTTTACTCCCTGGAATCTAAATTTTGTGCTGTCACAGATTATTCGCCCTCCCTTTGAGCCTGCATCATCCTGCCATTTAAAATTTCTCTCTTGGAAAAAATTTTCTTGGTAGCCATTACCTCAGCACGTAGAGTGTCCGAGCTCCAAGCCCCATCTATCAAACCCCCATATTTGGTGTTTCATCCTGACAGAGTGTTACTGAGGACTAATCCTTCGCTAACCTGAATCAAACTGTCAAACTTTCAACTTTTTTCAGTAACCATTCTTACAAGTTGGAGGATATGTTGCATAAGCTTGATGTTCACAGACAATTGAGATTTCTGTTTGGACAGAACAAAGGAATTTAGAAAATTTGAGCAACTCTTTGTTTCTCATGCTGACACTAAGAAAGGGCTACCAGTGTCTAAAGTTAGCCTTTCCAAATGGTTAACTGACCGCATTAACTTTACATCATCCTCCGCGAACCAACCATTAGAACATGGCGTGAATGCACATTCCACTAGGGCTGTTTCCACATCAGCTTATGCGCCTCGATTGCCTTTGGACACTTTATGTGCAGCTGCCACTTGGTTTAAGCCGCATACCTTTATCACTCATTACAAAGTAGACAGAGCTTCCTTTGGTTCCACTGTCCTCAGAGGAATATACTCCCATGAGCCACCCAGGATTAGGGTGCTTGGGATGCTACCCATGTGTAAGAATGAACGGCAAGATTGAACAACTTCACATAAAGAAGTTATGTACTTACCGTAACGTTCCATGTGAGTTGTTCATCTCGCCTTCATTCTTACATTCCCACCCACCTTCCCCCTCCAGGTTCTGAAGAATGAGTAAGACTTGTGATCTGGTGGGTCTTTTTATACAACTTCGTACTCTGGCTGGAGTACCTGTTATGTGTTATGTCTGTTACATGCTGTTATCAGCAGACTAGATCTGGGGTAGGACAGAGAGCATCATGGGGTGGGGATTTGGCCTTGAGCTGCTCTGGGATCTTGAGCTTGTGGGGGCGGCCGACTCAGAGCCGATGGATCGGTCTCCGAACCATGTGTAAGAATGAAGGTGCGATGAACAACTCACATGGAACGTTATGGTAAGTGCATAACTTCTTTTTATGGATTATGTGTGAAGTAAAGGATGTAGTGTAGAAAATCTAATTTAGTCTGAATTGGGTAACTTCACAGCATGATAGAACAATGAGTCCCCAAATTAAGGAGAGACCGGTGGAATCGGAAGCAAATGATCATTTGCCATATGAAGATACTTTGAAGCCTTCATTAAGAAACCAGTACAAAAGTTCAGTTGGAGTTTCGCAGTAAGGGATGGAAGAGGAAATGGTGGCATTTCTGACACAGTTAATGTTGTGGCATGATGGGCTAGTGAGTTCCCATATGAAAGAACAATGGATAATGCATGATGACTATAAAGAAAGTATGGCACAGGAAGATGTTCTGGAATTTTTGTAGAATGCCCACGGGAAACAGAGAACAAAGAATCTGCCCTTGGTTCAGAAAAAAATGATCTAAGGGAAGAGTTACTTGATTCAATAGATATGGATAGACATGTTAAGATCAGTGAAAGAAATTGATTGCAGAAAGTCAATAAGACCCAAAATGTTTGAAGTTTTATGAAACAAATGAACACAGTAATTGAGTGTTCACAGAAATTCATGTGATATAACAGATGTAAATAGGATATATTACTGTGCCGCTAACTTATTAACAGATAAAGTTTTATCACAAAAAACACAGGGCAGTAAGGGAAAGGAAGACAAGAAATCAAATACTGTCATGGTAGTATTGAATAAAAAAAACTATTAAGAGATCAAGGCAAGAAGTGTTTCCATTAACGAGTACAGGAGAGGGAACAAATTAACAAAAAATACTTAGAGATGTAGATGTGATACAAGCAAAGCACAACAGACCAGGATCTATCCTATAGTATTACAGATAACCTAAGGATGTCAGCACAGGCAGAAAAACCTAGAAGATATGCAGATAAATATAAAGGAAAAGTACAAAATGAGCAATTTATTGATGACCCAAAAGTTGTGTGGAGAATTGGGAAACAAAGCAAAAGGAGTAGAAATACCACCAAAAAAGGAAGATATAGACACCTTTTGGAGAAATATCTGTGAAGATCCTGTGGAACATCTGAATGGATTGAAATAAAAGAAACAGTAAGATGTTCAAATGTACAGGATATGAAATGGGATGATAAAACACCCAGAGAAAATGAAACAAAGTTATGAAAAGCTCATGACTGGAAAACTCCAGGCCCAGATGCAGTACCTAATTTATGACTAAAAGTATTGACACCTTTGCATGAAGATTTAACCCTGAGTGAGAACTATTTATATGTATACCCTGAACAGACACCAACCCAGTTACCAACGGAAGTACAATATTCTTCCTTAAGGGTGAACCTGCAAGATCTCCTAAAAGCTATAGACCAGTAACTTGCCTTCCAGTGATGTATACGTTATACACTGGAATTGATGCTGATAGAGTTTATAATCATTTGGAAGAAAACTCAGTCATTGCAAGAAAACAAAAGGGTAACAAAAAAAGTCATATGGAATAAAGAATCATTGTCTTTAATTAAAATCATAATGGAGAATTGTAAAAAGGGGAAGAATCTAAGTATGTGTGGAATAAAGAATCGTTTGTCGTTGGTCATAATGAAGAATTGTAAAAAAGGGAAGAATGGTAGGTATGGCATGGATAGACTACAAAAAAATTTGACAACATTCCACATTCATGGATAAAGGAGTGCTTACAGATGTGTAAGGTGCACTCTACATTGATCAATTACACTACAGTGACCATGAAACAGTGGAAAACCACTTTGTAGCTAAACTATATAAAGGATGGATTATTATCCCAGGGATACAATTTCAGAGTGGTATTTTCCAGGGATTACTCTGTCACTGCTGCTGTTTTGTCTTACCCTTAACCCATTAAGCTGTCTACGTAACAAATTAAGTCATGGTTACAATTTGTTTCCCAGAAAACAGCAAAGTGTAAAAAGACTTCTCTGTATGTGGATGATTTAAAACTATGTAGGTCATCAGATGAGGAACTGAAGGCACAACTGTAAGTGGCCAAAACTTTCTCAGATGATACAAGAATGTCATTTGGTCTTGATAAATGTGCATAAGCAACCTTTAGAGCAGGAAAGCTGGAGCACCAAGAAAATATCAGTCTGGGACAGGAATGTGATATAAAGCAACTTGAGCAGGAGGGAATGTAAAAGTGTTTCAGAATTAATGAAGGTTAGACAATAAAACATTAACAAATGTGAATAAAACGTAGGTATATTTTAGTAGACTAAAATTAATACTGAATGAGCCCTGAATTCTACGAATATAGTCCAAGCTATAAACCAATTTTCTCTTCCTGTTCTGACTTATAATTTTGGAGTGATTGTCTGGCCCTAAAAGGTATTGAATCAGTTCAACAGGAAAACAAGAAAAATGCTTCACTTTTATCAGACAATTTGTAAAAATCAGTGTATACCAAGATTATATATTCCCCATTCTAAAGGAGGTATGGGCCTCCTTAGAATTGATTACATGTATAAATCTGCAGTCACAGGACTGCATACTTATCTCCTGATCTCATAAGATCCAGACATGGTGAAAGTTTTAAAACATGAGGAGAACAAGTCTGATGACTTCTCTGCTTAGTTTAGCAGAAGCATATCAATGTCAAGCAGGAATAGAAATTAAACCAGAAGGAGACAAAAATCAAGCAGTAACTTAATGTGCTAAAAAACAAAAGAAAAAATATAAGGTGAAGGATCAGATGAGAAGGCAAGAAATGTGGAAAAGGTATAAATATAGTTGCAGGTACAGAAAACTCATGGAACAAATTCATGTCGATCAGGATCTGACTCCGGAATTGTTGAGGAGAGGTGAATTTAAACCAAAGAATGAAAGGTTAATATTGATGGCCCAGGAGAGCGAACTGTATACACTTTGGTTAACAAATTCCAGTTAACATGTCGGAGAAACAGACAAATGCAGGTTTTATAAAACATAACTGGAAACAGGTGCACATCTTGTTGTTGGGTGTGATGCACTAATGGTAGAGGGCCTGTATACTGAAAGGCATAATAATTGTGGCAAGGCACTTACATTGGGTGTTTTGCAAACATTACAGTATTGACGTAGGTGATCAGCATTGGAAACATGTGCCACAAGCATTATAGAAAATTGTGAAATTTATGTCACATGGGATCAGCTGTTACCAACAGTTCAAAAACAGATGCGGGAAAACCAGATATAGCAATCCATGAAAAGTAGACAAAAGCATTAATTATTGAAACTGCTACACCCAGTGATTACAGGGCGGCAAAAGCCAACGCATTCTGGCTAGGCTTATAAATGCCTTTGTGCAGATAGCCTAGTACCTACCTATGAACCTATGGTTATCTGTAGGTCTGACACCCCACAACAAAAATTCAGACAGCCTCAACAAGATCCAATTATAATTACCAGTGGACTGTATACCAAGAAATTAATACTAATTCCAGTCATAACCAAAGTCATGATCCTTGAAACCCACTGGAAACTATATGAAGTTCCCACAAACTGGGTCATCCTTAACCACATCCAGCATCCACTAGAAACCATCTCATCCTTTAAATGTCTACGTCTTTGGCTTGACGTGACCCTAAATTCCAACTCTGCATTAGTGCATAGAAAATCTTTCCAGCTGGCAGAGAAGCCATTTTGAAAGGAAACTTCATGGTTTAGCTAAACTATGACTTCATAGTAACATCTGTTGACTCATAAAAGAACCTCACCCACTTTAAACAGCTTGTGGCAAGATTTTATCAGTTCATCACCCTAGCAGCAAGAATAGAACACCACTGCTGTATGTTCACAAAAACAGCCTGGCTCCCATTTCAACAGCTGATCTGATCTTTGGCTTCCTGCTTTTTAACTGCTGAATCAAAGCTTCTTCCCTGCACTATTTTTATTTATTTTATTTTACATTTGTTGACTGGGATAGTCCAGCTGGATTAATGTCCATTTTCAGTGGAGGCCCGTGGAGAAAAGCTCCAAGGTAGACAGATAAGTAATAACAAAGAAGGCATATTACCAAGGTAGACAGATAAGTAATAACAAAGAAGACATATTACAGAGAAGTTATTTATAAATGACATAAGCAGACATGAAATAGACAATATCACAAGTTCGAGTTACCCCTGGTAACAGTCAGGGGAAAAAAATAACAGTAATTTGATTAATAGATTATATACATTCATGGTGAGAGTTAGCCAGGCTTGTTACAGTGCCAAAGCCACTTTAGTGCCAGATGTTGTTTGAGTTTAGCTTTGATTTGGGATAGGGAGGAGAGCAAAGTAATGTTAGCTGGAAGGAGGTTCCATGCTTTGCCTGCAGAGTTTGCAAAGAGGGAGTCACCGACTATATTGTTAATTTTAATTGTCTTAATTTGTAGTCTGTTTGAGGATCGGAGCAGTCTTGGATTGTTGTGGGGTGTGATCATATTTTTAAGAGCTGGTGTGTTATCTGGATAGCAGAGGATTTTATTAGCCGTAATGAAAAGGTTATATTGGATTAGACTGGGAAGTTCTAGCCACCCAAACTGTTTAAGGTTGATGCAATGGTGTGTTCTAAAAGGTAGACCAGTGGCAAACCTGGCAATGTGGTTGTAACAGATTGAGAGTCAATTAAGTACAGTTTTATTTAGATTAGAGAGAAGGGGGGATGCATATAAAAGTGTTGAAAGCAGGTGGGAGCGGGCTATGGCAACCATAGCCGGAGGGGTTTAGAAGGCTTTTATTCTATACAGTGACCCTAGTTTTTTTACTGATGGTTTTGATCGTTTGGTTTACATGAAGGTCAAATTTTAGATTATCATCAAATATTACTCTTAACAGTTTTGTAGAGGAGTCGGGGGGGGGGTGATTATTGTGCCACTAGCCAGTACATTCACTGTAAGAGAGAGGGGTTACAACCTTAGGACACTACCTCAGTGTGTACCTTATTTCCTCACTGTCAGTAAATAAAAAATGCAGCAACCTCAGTTTCTCAGTACTAGGACCTAAACTTTGGAAAAACCCTACCCTGTCCATTAGAGACCTAACATGTTTTACAGATTTCAGGAAAAAGTTTAAACGGTATCAAAACCTCTCATTATCACTGCTTTGATAACATAGGAATAAGCTAACTTTGCCATTGGGGCAATTAATTCAGCCACTGTACCTACCTATTTTTTTTCCACAACACCCCACAGACAGTACTGTGCCAGACCACCCACTTCTCCCCTGCCCCACCATCTGCCATCACTACCCCCTTTCTCTTAACTCCAGCCTACACTTCACAGTTGACAGGCATCTAAATAACATCATAATACAAAGCTTAACCAGTGTATATGTTTGCTGAAAATGTCTGCTAGCTAACACAGTGTTCTACTACTGTTGTGTTAACTTAAAAATGACTATATTGTTGAACAGCATGCTGCACTGCATGTCTCTGTATTTTGTATACTCTTGTTTACTGTAACTCTACAAGCTTTACATTTTATTCACTGTGCTGTCACACCCTGGCAGAGAGGGTAGACCTGCTGTATCAGTGCTCCACCCAAACCATCACATTTAATGAAATAAGTAAACTGTCTGAAACACAGCACTAAGTTTGCAGAAGGCAAGCTGTGCAAAACAGCTGCAAGTGCAGTCCAAGTGCGCCATCAGTTGTGTGCACGTTGACCTAATATGTCATACTTAGTGTTAGTGAGAAATCTTGAATTATTTTTACGTACACAGATAGAGTTTGCCTGCACCAGCAGTAGGTTTGGCAGGCTACAGTGCTTCTGCTACATGTGCATCTGTGAGGACAGATATTTATGTACCTTTTACTCACTTCATTCACAATAAAAACTTCAGGTAATATGTACTGCCAAAGAGAAGCAAGTTGAAAGATCAGATGAACACAAAATTGTGTGAATATACTAGTAGGCCTATAAGTGGGGTTTACTTACATAGCAGATCATAGATCTTTGTTCATTCATGCAGGCATTTCTTTTGTACTGTGTGTTGCACTCAGTCCTTTGGTTTTTAATGATATGTTGTCCTCCATAAAATAGAAATGCTGGAAAGAACTGTGGTCTTGTGTTTCACTTAATTTTTATGATAATCATTTGGTATGTGCAACTCATGTTATTGTTTTGCTGCAAGTTGTGGCAGTGGGCATTGCTACTGAAACAGTGATTTCTTGGTGTTCACTGATTCCATGACTGTTTTAGAGCTGTGAAGGCTAACAAGTTTGACTTCGTATCCTCACACCTTGGACCTCCAACTCTGCTAGACAGCAGTGCAGTGGTCTTTGTATTCTTGTACTGACACTACGTAATTATTTACATGGATTACTTTTGTGAAAACTTTGTTACTTCCTATAATTTCATAATTGCTTTGTTACCTCTTTATAAACTTGTGTCCAGCAAGCCCCAACCCCCAACCCCAAACCCACCAGTACATGCATGTGTGTGAGTAGCAATAATTTTGTGTCACAGAACTTAGGATATTACTTAGTCATTGATGATTCTTTTTTTCCTGTTACATTTTTTCATTATGACTGGGTATAGCAAGGAACATAAACAGAGATGTTAAACTGAGCTTGTGACTTTGAGATTACAGGTCTTACAAGTGGTAATTGATTTTGGCTGGCAAGCATGACAGTTTACTGTGTTTGCACTGACGCATGTA
Organism: Protopterus annectens; assembly: GCF_019279795.1. Classification (NCBI taxonomy): domain Eukaryota; kingdom Metazoa; phylum Chordata; order Ceratodontiformes; family Protopteridae; genus Protopterus; species Protopterus annectens. The sequence goes on along the minus strand of NC_056727.1, from coordinate 887,553,794 downwards.
GTCTCATGCAGGATGGCATGGATGAAGTTCTCCAGGAATGAAGAGCCCTTAAAATAAGGTCCTGGATGCTCATTCCTTGGGATAGATATTCCTTAGCCAGCCTGTTCAGGACAATGGTCAGTGATGTACTACAGAGGGAACCAGCCTTTACCTTTATGGATGGCCATTATAATCTCCCCACTTCTACTTCCATTCCTCCTTTCAAGCCTGGTCACTCCCCCAGAGGGGGAAAGACATTCTTGATGGCTGAAGAAAATCTTTTGAGTATTATAGTGTTGCCCTCTACAATACGAGAAGAGTTGCCAATGAGCGGTTACCCTTCCAGCTCCAGATTCGTAGTGCAGACTTCATTCTAAAAGCATGACCCAGCTTGGACAACCTTCACAAAGGACCACTGAATTCAGGTTGCAGTCACTGTTGACCATGTTCTGGAGCTCAGCTGTTGCTTCCCAAAAGAAGCTTTATTGTTGCATCAGTCTTTTTTTCAGCAGAACTTTTAGGTCATGCCCAGACTTTACTGCTCAGAGGTGCTGTTGAGGCATTCTGTTTTTGGGGGGGCAGTGGCAGTAGTACTCTCATTTCTTTCAAGTCCCAGATAAGATAGATGTTCCAGTCTTGCTATGGATCTCAGTGACTTCAACCAGCACATCCATTGTATCCAGTTTTCGATACTCATCTTGCACAGATTCAAGCTCTTGCAGGGGATCCTGGGTGGTGTTAGGCATAACTAACAGCTTCCGACACGTCAGAATTTGGAATCTGCAGTGGAGATTCCTCTAGTTTACTGCAAATTAGTACCACTTCCACTGCAAAGTACTGACATTTTGACTTTCCTCAGTGCTGAAAGTGTTGGTTATTGTGACCAAAGCTTTGCACTGGAAAGAACTCCTTAAGTTCCCGTGTCTTGATGACTGACTCCATGTAGTAGTTTCCAGGAGCTCTCTAGTATCCCAATTGTGGGCACTCCCATAGTTTTGTTTCCCAGATGTGACCAGAAATTGATGGAAATCAATTTTTTCTCCTGCTCATGTGGCATAAACCTTGTCAGTACAGAGCATGGATATCTTCACTGCTAGATATTTCTACTCTTAAGACAGGGCTTAGGAAGTCGTGGCCTTGACCAGCTGGGTGAAGATGTAATGCAAAATACAAGCTTAGACACTACTGTATCATATGATCTTGGTAAATTCTAGTATCGTCATTAACCATTTGGAGTTCCTGGATGTAAGGAACTTAAGGGGATATCTACTTATGGAGTCTTTCTTCATCTAGCCTGCCAATGAGTCTGTCATCTGGTACCTAAACAAGCACAGAGGCGAAAAGTTATACCACCCTTCAGAGGAGACAGCTATCCTGGAAATGACTGTAGAGGAGCTTCATTCTTTCAGAATTTCCCAACCCAACATAACTGAATGAGCTAAAAGAGTCATCAGCCCTCTCCTTGGGCTTTAAACCCAGAAGCTGTGCCTGGTCAGAGTCTTCTGTGAATGGGGCAGCCTAGGGGGTTTATCTCTTTGTTGTTCAGAATAATGCAGTCTCCCCCTTCTGTTCAGTTCATCTGGGCAAAGAAACGTGACTGGGTCACACTCTCTGTCTCTCTCTCTCTCTCTCTTCTGTATCACAGGGGTTCATCTCTGTGTTCCCTAGATTCTCAATGATTCCGTACCTCATTATAGAGTTCAGGGAAGAAAGAGTAAAACTTATTCTTGTTGTCTTTTGCATTAAGGGAAGCTTTCATTCCAAGCCATGGGTTTCCTCAGGTTTGGAGTGACAAACCAGTTCCATCTAATGGCCTAGCTGCTGATTGTATCCCTTGATCCCACAGGTTATGCTGGCTGGTGTTTCCTAGGTTTTGAGGCTGCTATAAAACCTTCCTCTTTGGCATATCTGACACTCTGAGGGGAAGCATTTGTCAGTTTATGTGGAGTAGTACCCTGTCCAACCCAGTCCTTCAGCTTGCAGATGACTCTGACATTTCAGGCACTTGGTTGGTTTGCACTTCAGTTTTTCTACAGTTATGATGCACATTATGATCTTGTGGGGGGCATGCTTATGGCTTGGCACTTATAAGTCAAACAGTTCGTTAAGTGAGTGCTTTGACTTCATTCTCTTTTAAAGAACCCCTGCCCCTCAATAGGTGCTGAACTTCATGGTTGACAGATGTGTCTGAGTGCTGTATGGGCCTGCTGGCTTTTTCCACAAGGATAGCATGTCCGTCAGAATAAACCAGTGTTTCTTTCCAAAGTTGGTTTGTAACTGCTCCTAAACAAGCCTGTTTATCTTCTGTTTGCTGCTGCAGTAGTAGAAAGTGAGGATGAGAGGGCTGTTTGCTCACTGGATATGCACCAGCAGTTCAGGTACTACTCAAGTGGGTACACAAGTTTAAAAAGACAAATAAGTTGTTCGTCTCCTTTGCTGCTGGGAGGAGTTTGCAGTTGCCAGTCAGACACTTTTCAAGTGAATAGACTTCTGTATTGCTTTTGTTTTGCTGTTTATTTACTGCTTTTGTTGACTGGAAAAGTCTTAACTGGGTGGAAAACCCCTTTTCAACGGAAGCCATTGGAGAAAAGTTCAGGATACGGAGAGAAAGTAAAATACAATACACAGTGTAATGAATTGTTTGAGAGTACAATGAGAAAAGTGATTGAGCACACAATATTGAGAGAACAAAAGCATTGACAAGGGTGGCACAGTTGTGCAATGGATATCATTGTCACCTCACAGCAAGAGGGTTCCCTTGTTCGATTCTCTGCTAGAGGGTGCCTTCTGTATGGAGTCTCCATGTCCTCCCTTAGTACGCATGGGTTTACTCCAGTTGCTCCAGTTTCCTCCCATACTCCAAAAACACTCTAAAATGGCCGTAGGTGTGAGTGCATGTGTGAGTGTGTGGTGTGGAAGAACTACCATGGCAGGGCTAGCCACCAGGCGGTGTAAACCTTGGCTCTAGATGATTGTCATTATTGAAGTGACACCCTAACCCCATGTGCAAAAATGGGAAAATGGGGTTGTGGATGGATGGAAAACATTGATAAGATACATATATATATATAGTCAGCATACAAATGTAATTATGATGCAAGCAATATACTGATATGAGAAATCAGTCAAAGGTAAATGAGAATAGGTGTTTAGACTACAAATTTTAGATCCATAGCATTTTGTAATAATAATGAACTTCCATAACAATGTAAAGTTGAGGAGAGAATGGTACAGTGTGTGTAGACAAGTAAACATAATAGTACAGGGTAAGATAGAAGATTACAAGCCAAGTTATCATTTGAGAATAGGATGAGACAGTGTGGATAAAGATTAACTTGTGGATATTAGCTAGCTGTAGTGCATGAGCACAGCCATGAGACCTTTAAATGTTTTAATACAAGCTTGAGTATTTCAGGTTACTAGTTTGAGTGACAGGAAAATGAAATTCCAAATTTTAGAGACATGCAAGGAGAACATTGAGTTACCTGCAGTATTGTTTGATTTAACTGGATGCAGTAAGAATTTGTCAGTAGACTGAAAACTCCTGCATGAGAAGTAAGGTTGGATGATATTTGTTAGTGTTTGGCATTTTTCAGGTTGGAAAAATAGACTGTGGACAGTTTTAATTGTGTGAATACTGTACAGTAAGGGAATTCTAACCAGTTCATCTGTTTTGTAATGATGCAGCGATGGGATCTATAAGCTGCATTAGCTGCAAATTTAGCTGCTTTGTTGTAGCATTTTTCTAGTGCGGTTATTTGAGCAGTTTGCAGGTTGACAAATATAGGAGCAAGTGTATAGGAGTAGTGGGTAACACTAGAGCTGAGGCAGTGGCTTGTGTAGCCTAGTCAGTCAGGTAGGGTTTAGCTTAATAGAGTACCAAGTTTCTTGTTCGATGTTCTTCATCTTTCACTGTTGCGGTCATTACATTTGGGTTATTTGCTTGCAGTAGCCCTCAGTCAGCCTGATTAACAAAGTCTTGGGTCCTGCGTTGGTTGCTGTCCCTTCTTCCATGACATCAGGTCATCAGGGGTATAAAACATGCAGCCAACACCATTACATCAGTCTTTCTTGCCGTGCGGTGCCCGAAGCAGAAGCAGTTCACAAGTGCCGGTCGGCCGACTCCTGAAATTTTCGTTTTCGAGTTTCAGAACCGAAGTCTTCAACTAAAGCTAAGTACCCTGTTGGGGAAACTTTTTCTTGCTCCTTATTGATGTCAGTAAAAGTAAATAATTGCATTACTTGTGGATAGCAAATACCTCACAAAGATTTTCATTCGTACTGTTTTCCTTGCCTAGGCCTTGACCACGACGTACCTTGCTGTCGGTTTTGTGCTTTATTTAATCAGCTCACTATCCGTCATCCGTATATTTTGCCTCTAAATATTTTGGTTCTCTGTTCAATTATCCATAAATGTCGTCGGTTAGCCATCCGACTACCGGGATTCTGAAAAAAGGCAACTATAAAGACAGAGACAGGATGCTGAGGTCCAAAGCTGCCAGCGACACTTCTTCTAAGCCAGTCGCCAGTTCGCCGGTACTCGGTGAGGTGCTTTCGCATCCCCTGATACCCGCTACTTCTGATTCGCAGGCCTCTACTGAGACCCATTTGGAGTCCAGTATGCCGCGAAATGCTTCAGCTGTGGAACCTGTGGCTGTCTCTACCTTGGATGGGTCCAGAGCTGCTGTGCAGGCACCAGCTTCTGAAGGTGTATTCAGGCCTACGGACTTGCATATTAAACCGATGCCTCCTTCTTCATTTAGGCCTAAATTTTGAACCATGCCAAGAAACCGACACCCAGGTCACATGCTCAGGTCTCTATGCCTAAAAAAACAAATGAGAAGAATGGCTGAAGATCTTATAAGTCTAATCAGAGGAAGCCAACCTCCCCCTTCTAGGAGACCTAGGACTGAAGTTTATGAATATTCTGAACAGGATTCTGATTTTTCTTATTCTTCTTATGATGGATTTGCCCTTATCTACCTATGAGGATTCTGATGCAGATGACTCTATTCCCTCTGCTTTCCCTCCAGAGGATTTTTCCTTTGGTGAAACCTTACATACTCTTAGGGAGCATTTCCACTGGGAAAGCCAGGATTTTTCTGATTCAAAAAAGAGGCTTAGGGATTTCTTACTCCTGCCTCAGCATAGGCCTTTAGCTATACCTCCTGTACTAGACATTGTTGATGATGCCTTTTCAGAATCTAGTTTGGCCCCTGATTCTTTGCCTCCTGCTCCCAGAAAACCTGACGGATATCACAGGGTTCCTGTTTCACACAAGTTCCTTTTGAAAAATCCTATTATAGATCCAGAGACTGTTTCACAGGGACCCAAGGGCATTAAGGCTTCTACTGCTAAAAATCCTACCCCTTCTGATGGAGACTTTAGGGCGCTGGATAGATGGGGTAAGAAGGTTTACACTTCTGCAACCTTGGCCATTAGGGCTTTAAACTAACAGTTTCATATGTTAAAGTATCAACAACATGTTATTGGATTGCTTAAACAGAAAACGATGGTGATTCCTGACTGTGCTGAAAATAAAGAATTACAGGATTTAGTGGTGGTGCTGCGGTAGCATTGTCGCCTCACAGTAAGACGCTGTCCTGTTTGATTCTCAGCTAGAGCGTCTTCTGCGTGGAGACATGCGTGAATGGGCGTACCTTCGTTGAAGGTTGTGCGCCAGGGCTGGTAACTTGGCACGTAAAAATCAACTTCCAATGATTAGCAGACCTGAATTCCGCTGTGGCGACCCCTAACCGGGAAAAGCCGAAAGACACAACAACAACAGGATTTAATGCATTCTGCTGAACAGGTTGGAAAACATACTTTGCAATGTGGATTTCATTGATTAGAGGCCTCTTGCAGGGCTGCTGTTACTGGGTCTGTGCTCAGAAGGCATGCTTGGCTTAAGGAGCAATCTTTGCCTGATCATGTTAAAGCTAAGTTGTTGTATGCTCCCTTAAATCAGGACCACCTGTTTGGCAACAGGGCTGAGGAAGTTCTTAAAAAGATGGAAGATAAAGCTAAATCTATGCAAACTGTTAAAGATTTCTTACAAGTTCCGCCTCCTAGATTTAGTAGGCAGTGGCCCTCTAAGAATTGGTCCTTTCCAGCCCCTTCCAGGTCTTCTCAAGCCAAAACCAGACACAGCAGAAACCCCAGGTTTCAGTCCCAAGGGAAGCAAAAGACTAAGCAGTGGGGGGTTTCCGCACCCAAATCTGGGAGTAGTAAGACTCCCCCTATGGAAAACTGTCTCAATGACTTGCTTTTAAAACTTCCAAGCACTTCCCAACTGAATGCTCCTTTAGGCGGAAAGATTGGTTTGCAGGCCAAAAACTGGGAACTCATTACCCAGGACAAATGGGTTTTAAATATAGTTTCCCAAGGATACAGATTTCACTTCCACACATTACCAACACTCAGTGGGTGGCCAGATCTACCCCCAAATTAGTGGGCAGAGGCCCAAAATCAAGTACTCTCTCTCTTAAGCATGGGGCTATTCAGTTGGTACCAGAAGTGCAAAAGGGACAAGGTTTCTATTCAAGACTTTTCATGGTACCCAGTAAAGGCAATACATGACGTCCTATTCTGGACCTTTCTACTCTAAACACCTTTCTGGTGATTCCAAAATTCAAAATGCTGACTCTTCACCAGCTGCTTCCTATGCTAGGCAAGGATGCATGGTTGGCAACACTAGACTTAGTAGAAGCATACCTGCACATCCCTATCAGGGAGTCTTGCAGAAGATACCTATGCTTCAAAGCAGGCTGCATGCACTATCAGTTCTTTGCACTGCCCTTTGGCGTATCTACTGTGCCCAGGGTATTTACAAAGTGCCTAACTCCAGTCATTGGCATTTTGCAGACAAAGAAATATTCAGATATACCCATACCTGGACGATTGTCTAATTCAGGCAGAAAACCATGACATACTTTTGAATCATTTGGCCTTTGTTCAAAGGGTACTGACTTGTCTGGGGTACACCATAAACGAAAGGAAATCACACCTGGTACGCTGTCAGCAAATTATATTCCTGGGAGCATGCTTGAATACAACTTCCCAGATGGCTTTCCTTACGCCAGAAAAACTGATTCATTTGACAACCTACTTCAAACAAGTGGCCACAAAAACCCAGTTATCTGCAAGGCCAAATACTGCAAGCCTTGCGGTTCATGGCCTCCTGCATTCTTCTAATTCCATATGCAAGGCTGCATATGAGGAAACTACAGTGGTATCTCAAAAGCCTATGGTGTCAACATTCACAGGATCTAGAAGCAAGGATTCCTGTCATACCTTGCCTACGCATAGAGTTCCTTTGGTGGGCAGAGCCCTGCCACCAAAACAGGGGACTACCATTCACACTACCCCTTCCACCCAAACCTTAACAACAGACGCATCAGACTATGCATGGGGGGCTCACCTAGCAGGAAAGTGCATTCAGGGCAAATGTAACCCAAGTCAAATGCACCTGCACATAAATCAAAAGGAAATGTTAGCTGTACAGAACGCTCTGACAGCCTTCAAGGACCACATTCTTCCAGGACAACTAATGGTAAAGACGGACAACACCACTGTCATGTGGTACATAATCAAGCGGGGGGGGTACACATTCTTACCCCCTCTGCAGACTAGCCATGGCATTGTGGAATACAGCCTTGAGCTACCAAGTGAATCTACAAGTGCAATTCCTGACAGGAAAACTAAATACACTGGCAGACGGACTAAGCAGAAACCTCATGGACCCACACGAGTGGAAACTGGAACCAAGGATTTTCAACATGTTGACAAGCAAATGGGGGAGCCCAGATATAGACCTGTTTGCCTCCCCCCAGAACCATCAATTGGACAACCTTTGCACAAGGATTCCCCACAAGCTAGCTTGGAAAGTGGATGCTCTATCCTTCAGCTGGAAAAACAATATCAGTTTATGCCTTTCTTCCACTGCCTCTGCTCTCCAAGGTACTACTAAAGATCAAACAGGACAAGCCAAGGACGATTTTAATTGCACCAGACTGGCCTCGTCAACACTGGTACCCCATCTTGTGCAGTGTGTTACGCTTGGCCCCCTGGCACCTTCCTCAGACTCCTTCCCTGTTGTCTCAGCAGGAGAACCAGATTCTGCACCCTCAGCTGCAAACCCTGAACCTAGCAGCTTGGATAATTACCTAATCTCTCCTTTACCATCCCTCAGTAAATCAGTGATGGATATCATTTTAGAGGCAAGGAGGCCTAGTACTAGAAAATCTCATGCTGCAAAGTGGAAACGATTTTGTGCCTGGAACCAATCTCAAGGGATGAGTGCAGCAGTGCCGATTTTAGCTCAGATTCTACAATACTTGACTGAGATGCTTCATAAGGGCTTGTCCTTTTCCTCTGTCAAAATTCATGCCTCAGCCATTTCAGTTCATTGTACCACAGAGCCTCCCCTCTTCTCTCACCCACTGCTCAAGAAGTTCCTCAGGGGGTCCAAAATTTTAAGGCCACCCAGGAGAGCTCCAACTCCAGCCTGGGACCTTAACTTTGTCTTGGAGAAACTCACTCTTCCTCCTTTCGAGCCAGCTACTACTGCAGATTTAAAATTTCTTTCGTGGAAAACAACTTTCCTTTTAGCAATTACTTCTGCAAGAAGGGTATCTGAATTACATGCCATTATGGCAGTGGAACCTTTCATCATCTTTCATGCAGACAGGGTGTCCCCCAGAACCAATCCCTCCTTCATGCCCAAGGTGGTATCCAGTGTGGCTCTTAATCAGTCCATTCATTTGCCTACCTTCTTTCCTAACCCACAGAACAAAGGGGAACGGATACTGCACTCCTTAGATGTGCACAGACAGCTTAGATCCTACTTAGGACTAAACCTCAAAGGAAATCTGAACAACTGCTGGTGGCATTTGCTGCAGGTACAAAGGGGAAAGCTATTTCAAAGCAAACCATTTCAAAATGGATAGGCCACTGCATTCATTTCTGCTATAAGCACCATGGAAAACCTATCCCACAGGGCATCAGACCCCATTCAACCAGGGCTGCATCTACCTCTACAGCCTTTCTCAGGGGCGTCCCTACAAGGGGCATCCTAGAAGCTGCTACCTGGAGTTCTGTACATACTTTCACCAAGCATTATCATTTGCCAATTTTCTCTAAATCCAGAGCTGGTTTTGCCACTGCAGTCTTGCAGGGCCTTATAGCTGGTCCTAATTCTGTTTAAATTCCTCCACCCAACCTTAGCTTTGGGAATCTACCCAAATGTAATGACTGCAACAGTGAAACACGAAGAACATAGTACAGTTGTGTACATTTAGCATAAATGTAGATGTTCGAGTGTATTCACTGTTGCAGTCCTGGTTACCCTCCCTCTGGCCCCCTTTCTTCTTTTGGCTATACCTCTACTCTCACTTACTATGCTGAAAAAGCTTTTTGGTGTATTTGCTTTTTTGTTGGAGGTATATCCTTGTATTTATAGATTTATTTGCTTCTCATTAGGGGGGCACCTTACATCTGGGGTAAGAAAAACTGATTTAATGGCGTTGGCTGCATGTTTTATACTCCTGACGACCTGACATCATGGAAGAAGGGACAGCAACCGACGCAGGACCCAAGACTTTGTTAATCAGGCCGATTGAGGGCTACTGCAAGCAGATAACCCAAATGTAATGACTGCAACAGTGAATACACTCGAACATCTACATTTATGGTAAGTGTACACAACTGTATTTTTGCTGATACGTGGCTTTACGTAGAGGTCAATTTTCATGGCATCATCTAAGTTGGCACCTAGGAGCTTGATAACAGTTATGAGTTCAATTTCTGTTTAATCAGAAGTACTTATGGTGAAGAGAGGTTTGTCGTTAGAGTTTTGTTTAGGTGTAAATAGAAAATGCTGACAGTTAATAGGTGAAATGTTGAATTTGAGATGGACATAGGTAAAGGGTTTAATGTTCTCTTGAACTATATTTGAAGCATTGAGATTAAAAATCTTCTCAAAGATGTATGCACATGGCTAACACATTCAGGGCACCAAGTCAAACGTCTCACATGCTACTGATATGTGAATACAGAAATCAGAAGTGCAAGGCTCTGTTTCAGCCTGCAGCACTTAAAGAAAATTCTAATGTTTTGGGTTGTTTGGCTTGCAAGAAGTTTTGAAAGGTAGAAAGAGTTCATAGTGTGAAAGCTAATAATGAATGTGTCCAGGAAAGTCGTACAGTTACACAGCCATTGCTCTGATTTATTTACAGACTTAGGAAGTGTGCTACGAGAATGTCCTGTATAAATAAATCCTCTTGCTGTACCAGTGGTACGTGCTGACAGGAAAGTGCAAGTAAATTGGAGTAGAACAGAGCATGAATTGAAGTTAGTGGGAAGCTTATATGACATTAATAAGCAGTCTGAGCCAGTAATAGTGCTGTGACATTTGTCAAGTCCATCACGGTTTCATATGCTTTGCATTCTGTTACCTTTGGTAGATAGAGTAGCTTGCATACAGCAAGGAGAGTGTGACATCTTTTACTTTTCCATTCATGAATGTGTGCATTGAAGTTTAGTAATCATTTTTAGTACTGGAAGATTAATTTTGTACTTTGAGAACAGACGTGCATTCTAAAATTGCCTGACTTAATGGATAACAATGCATAACAATATAGTATGTAAATTAATATTATGAGCACAGACCTTTCCTTCATACAAGGACAGTTAAATGTTTGCTCGTAGATTGAGCAAGTAAGCAAGAAAGGAATTGGTAATTCTGAGGAGATTCAGTATGTCACAAGTGAATGAAACATTCCAAATTCTGGTATTTGCCAGACTTTGTTGCAGTGAATGAGAGCAGCTAGTTTAATTTAAGGGCATTATGACAGAAAATAATACAGTAAAGTCTCAGTTAACTGGCACCCATGGGGATTGGTAGATGCCGGATAACTGTATTTATTTGGTTTTTGTCCTTAGGTTGGGGTGAGAGGGAATTTATTCCTATCGTCCCTTTTAAAACTCTAAAACTCTAAAACCATAAGGTATGTTTCTGTGGGGTGGGGAGGACAAAGTGCAACACCTGAAAATTGTACTGTATTTCTTCGATTTTTTTTTTTCTGATTGCTTGAGTTCCGAGAGTTACTTTGTATAACTCATCTTTTTCACTGCTAATGAGGTTCAGAATGTTGACTTCGGTGTTTACCATTTACTGCAATCAGCCCAGTGATGCAGAGTGATAAAGCACTCCCTGCACTGCAGATGATACACGACTGAGTTATGGCACATGCATTAGAGAGATTGGGTGGGGAGGTTAGGAGTGAGTGCCTAATGCTGACTTGTTTATCCTGGTGGAGGGAGGCTGCTTGGCTTATTGCATTAGAAACACGTGCAGGAATGCAGGTGTATCTTGGCAGTGTGCAGGTCTTGGCAGAGCAGTGCTACAGGTGATATGCCACTTCATCAGCAGCTTGAGCATGAGTAGAAGTGTGCGTGCATCTCCCTGGGCAGTTATAGCAGAGATTGAGAGACTGCCAATAGGGTAGGGATAGGACAGTCTTCAGGATCTGCAGAATGCCTGCCGCTTAACCTCTGACTCTTGCCTCCACTGAAGAATGAATTACAGAAAAGCTTGTTACTCCAGTGGAGGAAGGAATGACTTCATTTGGACACAGGAAGGGGAACCACTGGGCAAATCCTGCAAACAAACACACACAAAATACTGCATAGCAGCATTGCTTACTGTGGTGGTAAATGAGAGAAATGTCTAAAACTGCACTACTGGTGTGAGATATCACTGGCATGAATTATAAAAAGATTAAATGATTTAGGACAGGTGAATCAAATGGGAAGGGAAGTTAATTTTATGGTGTTGTTGTGCTGAAGTGAAAGTAGAACTGAAAACAGAAAAAAAATATGTTATGATTTACTTAGGAGGTAGTCTGATAAATAAGTCTCTGCATAGGAGGATAACAAAAAAATATGGGAAATAGAGGAAGATTATGAAAATGTCAGAAAGAGAATTGGAGTTTATCATGATAGTTAGAACTTCCAGAAAGGTAGTGTGTAGGCACCTGTACCCACCAGGAAGAACTGCAGAACTAACTAAAAAAACAAGCCACTGTAGTAGAATCACAGAATCAATAGGCTGTATAACAACAGGAAGAAAATCATGGCAAAATTAGGAGGTGCAGCGCCTAGCAGGATAAAAGCACTCTCAAACTAAACAAACATCTCAGAGGACAAATAAAGTCTACTAAAGCCAAATTTGAGGTGAATCTGGCCTCCCAGGCCAAGGACAACTGCAAAGTATTCTTTAGCAATGTCAGCAACGTCAAAGGCAATGCACAATTGTGTACAGAGCTCATTGTAAATGGAGCCACCTATACTGAGCCAGAAGATATAGCAAACTTACTGGCCGATAAATTCAGCTCCAACTTTTACCCCTCTCAACCTTCCCTCAGGAAAATACCATCTAATACAACTCCCCCTGCTATCACTAGGGGAATAGGTCCTTAATGCTCTCTCTAAGGCCAAGAACACTGCATCAGTGGGCCCAGACAATGTCCCAGGATGCCTTCTAAATAACATGAGATATGACCTATCAGGGACTCTGGAATTAATATTTACCTATAGCCTCCAAACAGGCTTGGTGCCGCATGAATGGAGAACAGCAACAATCATCCCTCTGCACAAAGGTGAGCCATCTACAGACCCTGGAAACTACAGACCATATGTTTTCGCTATTCTTATGTGTAGAGCCATGGAAAGAATTATTGTGGAAATGATCAGTAGTGATGTAGTAAACCTCCAGATACTGGACCTAACCCAGTTTGGTTTCATCAAGGACAGGTTATGCCTACTCAACCTGGTGGACTGCTTTGAGAAGGTCACCAAACCAATGCATGAGGGCAAAATGGTTCACACTGCCTGTCTTGACCTGGCCAAGGCATTTGACACAATACCCCACTTGGGCATTGTTGACAAACTGAAAAGGTTAGGTACAAACTCGTATGTCACCCGGTGGATAGCCAACTGGCTCACAGATGGGACCCAGGAAGTTAGAATTGGGGAGTCCATCATTACAAAGAGGCCATTCACAAGTGGAGTCCCTTGGGGATCAGTCCTTGGACGGCTCCTTTTTGGCATTTACTTCTCTGACTAAATTTGCAGATGTTTGCAAGTTAGGAGCTATCATTGAATCCCACACTGACAAATGTTCTCCAGGAGGGGCTGACACATACAAACAACTGGTGTCAGAACCATGGACTAAAACTAAATGCCAAGAAATGCATAGTACTATCCATCTTGAAGTCATCCACCCCTGGTCAGGGACTTTGGGACACACATAGATAGCAAACTAGCCTTTGACCATCACGTGTCTAGAGTAGTGGGGAAATCCTTCTATGTTGCGCAACTTGAAACAAAGGTATGGTATCTGAGTCCAAGGAAGTCATTTTTCCACTGTATTCGGCATTCATCAGACCTATCGTTGAGCACAATGCCCCCTTTTGTATGTACCTAACCAGGTATATCAAAGTAAAAGAATGCAGGGCTTAAGTAAAATGTCCTATGCAGACCACCTCAATGCTCCTAGCTGACCGGTTCAGCACAAACCCCCCCCCCTCCCCACCAAAAGGGCAAATATCTATCCTAGCAGAGTGCTGCCCCACTGACATCTCAGATGATCAGGTAAGAGCCGCCCTCTCCAAAGCAAAAAACACAGCATCAATGGATCCAGATGGTGTCCCGGGCTGCGTCCTACATGAACTCCAAGAAGAGCTAAACCCAAACATAAAACTACTGTTCAATCTCAGCCTTACTACAGGATATGTACCCAAAGAGTGGCGTACAGCAACAGTGGTCCCTCTCCACAAAGGTGGTGCCTCAACGGATCCTGGAAACTATCGCCTCTTAAGCCTGACTAGCTTGGTCTGCAAAGCTATGGAAAGGATCATCATGGACCTCATAAATAAAGATATTAGGGACCTACAGACACTGGATCCTACCCAGTTCGGCTTTGTTAAGGGCAGATCCTGCCTCTTAAACCTGGTTGATTTCTTTGAAACAGTCACCAAGGCCATTGACGAGGGGAAGGTGGTCCACACAGCCTACCTGGACCTCGCAAAAGCCTTCGATACACTACCCCACTCGGGCATTATAGATAAGCTTACCAGCTTAAATATAAACCCCTATGTCACTAGATGGGTTGCAAACTGGCTCAAGGACAGAACCCACATGGTTAGAATTGCTGGAGCCATGTCAGACTCCAAACCAGTTACAAGTGGCGTCCCACAAGGCTCAGTCCTGGGACCTCTTGTTCGGTATATATTTCTCGGACGTATAGGCCAACACGGAAGGACTGTGGCTGACCAAGTTTGCAGATGACTGCAAACTCGGCGCCATAATTGACTCTCCAGCCGACACAAGCATCCTCCAAAAGGGCCTCATAGAAACAGACAACTGGTGCCAGAGCCATGGCCTCAAGCTAAATGCCAAAAAGTGTATAGTCATCCCCTTTGGCAAAAGCAAAGTGCCCACAAATTGCCACATAGGTGGTAATCCATTAAGTACGGAAGAAGTAATTAGGGACCCAAGTTGATAGCAATCTCTCATTTGATAACCACGTGGCCAAAGTGGTTAGAAAAACATTTTATATAGCCCACCTAATCATGAAGGGATTCACATCTAGATCAGGGGAGGTCATCGTGCCTCTTTACTCATCCCTCATCAGGCCCATAATTGAGTACAATGCCCCTTTTGGGATGTACCTTACCCAGACACCTGCAGCAACTGGAAAGACCCCAAAAGTACCTCACCAAGAGGATCAAAGGGCTCAAACAGATGCCATATGCTGCCCGGTTAAAGAAACTGCAGCTCTACTCAGTGGCATACCGCCTGCTCAGAGACGATCTGTGCCTGCCGTATAAAGCCATGTCCAACCTGGAATTAATGGACATGCTGCACCTCAGAAAATCCAACTCTCATCGAGCTACGCGCTCGAGAGACTTGAACCTCAGCACTGAAATAAATAGGACATGCTGGAGGGACAGATTCATAACCCAGAGGCTCCCTTCACTCTGGAATAAAATCCCAGTCCAGGTTAGGCTGAGTCCCTCAATGACTCTCTTCAAGAGGAATCTTGATGAGTAGATGGGAGATCGTAGGTTTACCCCGCGTATCACTTCTGTGTCACTGTTAGACAGAGGCACAGTATACTAACCTCGAAAAAGGGCATAGCAAAATTAATTTAAAATGGGTGGCGAAAGCCAAACACACTCTGGCTAGGCTTATAAATGCCCTAGGGCAGATAGCCTAGTATGAACCTATGTATTCTGTGCTTTTGAGCGGAGATCTGTGCCTGACATATAGGGCTTTATCAGACCCCACTCTGATGGATGCAAAACAAACAGCACCAGAATTACCCATTCTAAAGACTTAAACCTTGCCTGAAAAAAAAATTGCCTGAATCTCCTTGTGTTCTGACTGTGCTTCTCAAACATTTTGGAAATATAGAGTATGTTTTAGCGCACTTATTAAAACTGTATTTACCTTACTATTGCTACAACTCAGGTGCTCTAGGTTGCACTGTATCTGATTTGTTTTAGTGTGTTTTAGCTGCTTTTCTGTATATATAGACTTTTCTGTATATGTAGACTAGCTACTTATTCTACTGTATTACTGCCTCTTTAATCGTTTTTCAGTTGTGCACTTGCCTTGCATCATTCAAAAGTTTTAAATTGCTAATTTTGTAGATTTTTAATTGCATTTACTGTTTAGGGCTACACACTCAAGTGCATTAGCCTTTTCTGTGTTTGTTTACTGTATTATTGCATTTTTTAGCCTGTTTTATCCAAAAAAATAAAAAATACTATCTTCTTTGCTCGTTTCCCGCCTTTCCTAGCTAGTGTAGTCCAGATCCCAAGCTTTATTGGTTTCAGGACTTTATTTTCAGCTATCCAGACCTTGCTGTGGTAGAGGGACGTCCTACTGCTTACCAATGGAAGTGGTGAGCATTGTACTGCCTATCTAACACTAGAAGAGTGGTTTTCAGCTCTGAAATTGTAATTTTATTAGCCATTTTGGGCTGATTTCTATCCCTTTCAACTTTCTGGCTTAAAAACGCATGTGTTTGCACATTTTTCGCATTGTGCAGCATAGCAGGGCTACGGTTAAACTATTCTAGGTGCCAGGCAGTCTGCTCTTCAAATTTTCCCTTAGAACTAGTTGGTTTCTCAGTAGTAGCACTAAAATCTGAACCCCTGTGACTAGCACTTGCTCTAGAATCTGCTGGAAAGCACTAAGAAGCCTTAAACTGATACAAGCACTCAACTCTCCTTGTTAATAAGGAGAAATTAATCGTAGGCACTAAACAGCCTATAATTGCAAAGTACCTTGCAAAGGTAAGGGAAAACAGCTCTTGTACTGTACAAAAAAAGCACCTAAACAGGCATGTCCAAGGATCAGCTTCCGGTGATTTCTCCTGTCCACCTGGTGAATCTGGGCATACTGGGACAATGCAGAAACTGCCTCATGTACACAGATAACCCTCTCCTCCTATCACCTAACACTACAACCTGTGAGAGATGCACTTACATAGCCAAACTGGAAGCAAAGCTCTCTCCAGCCAAGATTGTGCTAGACAGTCAAGAGGAGAAGGTTAACACCTGCACTGCACCTCAAGCAACACATAGCCCTTCAAAACCCACACCATCAACACCCACACATAGCAACACTAAACCCACATATGCGGAGGCCCTTAACATTAACCTGCCCAAGCAACAAGGACCTCTGAAGCTGAAACACAAACAAACACCAGTCACAACCAAAGTGACACATAGCTCAGAACACCAGTGTGCCACCCAACAACAGCCCCTAAGGCATGACAAACGTACCCAACACTTTAGTCATAGGTGACACTATAGTCAGGCACACTGATGCCCCACTCACCAGGCTGAGCAAGGAGAAAATTACAGTCAGCTGCTTGTCAGGTGCCAGGATTATCCACATAACGCATGCACTCAAGTCACTCCACAACAAATATGACTCTGTCATTGTCCATGCTGAAGTGAATGACTTGAGATACCTCCCTGGACTACATGAAAAGAGACATCATGTAGCCCAGGCAGGTGTGACCCTAGCCCAGAGTAGCATCCTGCCTTCGCCCAGAATGATACCACAGTATAAGGACAAAATGATTGACTTCAAAAATTGGCTAAGCTTCTGGTGTCATTCAAAGGGGATCCAGTATCTGTCTGCCTGGGATGACATGATCGACAAACCGTGATGCTTGCCAGAGATGGTCTGCACCTGTCACCCATAGGGATTCGGGTTACTGGCTAAAGCTCTTGCCACCCCTATAGTGCCTTTTTTAGGCAAGGTTCAAAGGACAAAATCACCACCGTAACAGATACAAGCATGCAAAATCTGAAGGTAATGTTACTCAATGCTAGAAGTCTAAACCTTAAAATGCACTCTGTCGAGGCACTCCTAAAAGTGGAGAACGTTGATATCTGTGCAGTAACTGAGACCTGGTTCAAGACTCCAGAGAGCACCCCTGCAAAACCAGGCTGCAACTCTTACCACACTTTTCGGCCACCAAACCAAGACTGAAATACTAAAGGTGGAGGAGTGTCCATATTCACCAAGGATATTCACACCTCCAGGCTAGTTGCCCAACACAGTGCGTCTGAAATTCTACAGGTGCAACTAACATTAGGTAAGACTGCATTCCAAATTGTAGCTTGTTGCAGATCCCTCACCATGCCCCAAGATTCTCACTGCACCTTTCTAAACATACCGGAAAATATTAAAATACAACCAAACACCGTAATACGGGGTGATTTCAGCTACCCTGCCATTAACTGGGAAAACTACTTGGGTGCCAACACCTTTTCCCAACAGTTCTTGGAATTCATAAATTCCAACGCCCTGGATCAACTAATCCATTGTCCCACCAGGGGCTCCAGTATCCTAGACCTGGTCATTACCAACATGGGAGATAGATGCTCCACACCAGTGGTCACCCCCTCATTGGTCAGGTCTGACCATAAGCAAATCACCCTTGACATCCACATCCTACCCCCCAGTAAGGAAACCTCTGTAAAAAACTTCTCCAAAGCCAACTTCATGCTACTTAAGTCAGAAGTGACAAACTTCATGGCAGCCATGCAGATGGGAGCTGAAAGTTCGACTGCTAAATCCTACACTAAGGCACTGTACGAGCACGTCCACTCGTGCATGAAATGCCATCCCAAATAGAACCAAGACACTCTCCTTCAAAAAAAGGAAGCTAATCTGGTGGTCATCTGCCATCAACAAACTATACAATAGAAAGAAGAAACTGTTGCAGAAAAGAGGAAAATCCCAGGATGCAAAAAACTCCTTTACCAGCCTCAGTAAGAAGCTGAGATCCCTCATAAAATCCTCCAAAGCTATTTACAAAAATACAGTTGCCAAAGATTCCAAAGACAACCACAAGGCATTGTATGGTTATGTCAAGAATCTAAATGGCAATGCTCAGATCTGCTCTGAGCTGCAACAGAATGGCATTAAATATACTGATCCCAAGGATATTGCCAGTATCCTGGCAGATCGATTTAGTGCCAACTTCACCCCCCTCTCACCCCCTAAAGGGCCCATCTCAATACCAAAAGATTGCCAAATTCCAGTAATCATGGCTACACAGGTAGAAACCGCACTCTCCAAAGCTAAGAATACATTTATTTTATTTTATTTTTATTTATTTTGCATTTGTTGACTGTGATAGTCCAACTGGATTAATGTCCATTTTCAGTGGAGGCCCGGGGAGAAAAGCTCCAAGGTAGACAGATAAGTAATAACAAAGAATACATATTACAGATGAGATATTTACAAATGACATAAGCAGACATGAAATAGACAATATCACAAGTTCTAGTTACCCCTGGTAACAGTCAGGGGAAAAAATAAAAGTAATTTGATTAAACAGGCTTGTTACAGTGCCAAAGCCAGTTTAGTGCCAGATGTTGTTTGAGTTTAGCTTTGAATTGGGATAGGGAGGAGAGCAAAGTAATGTTAGTTGGAAGGAGGTTCCATGCTTTGCTTGCAGAGTTTGCAAAGAGAGAGTCACTGGCTACATTGTTAATTTTAATTGTCTTAATTTGTAGTCTGTTTAGGATCGGAGCAGTCTTGGATTGTTGTGGTGGTGGGGGGTGATCATATTTTTAAGAGCTGGTGTGTTATCTGGATAATAGAGGATTTTATTAGCCATAATCAAAAGGTTATATTGGATTAGACTGGGAAGTTCTAGCCACCCAAGCTATTTAAGGTTGATGCAATGGTGTGTTCTAAAAGGTAGGCCAGTGGCAAACCTGGCAATGTGGTTGTAACAGATTGAGAGTCTATTAAGTACAGTTTTATTTAGATTAGAGAGAAGGGGGGATGCATATAAAAGTGTTGAAAGCAGGTGGGAGTGAGCTATGGCAACCATAGCCGGAGGGGTTAGGAAGGCTTTTATTCTATACAGTGACCCTAGTTTTTTATTGATGGTTTTGATTGTTTGATTTACATGAAGGTCAAATTTTAGGTTATTATTAATTATTACTCCTAACAGTTTTGTAGAGGAGTCGGGGATGATTATTGTGCCATCTTTTGCATTTATGGTGAAGGTAAACGGTGTGGACCTTTGTGTTGAAGAGAATAACAGCATTTTAGTTTTTTGGGGATTTAGCAACAAACGACATTTGGTGAGCCAGGTTTCTATAGTATTAAAGGTGGATTGGGTAACAGACCTTAATTCTGAGGGAGATGTGGCTGAGCAAATCAGGGTGGAATCATCAGCGTATTGGATACAGCTGGCATTCGGGATGACTGTATATAGGTTGTTTATAAAGATGGAAAACAGTAGGGGTCCTAATATGGAGCCTTGTGGGACTCCAAGGGTGTGAGGTAATAGGTTGGAGAGCTTGTTCTGCCAGAGGATAGCTTTCTGCCTCTCACTGAGGTAGGATTTAAACCATTGAATGGCACTCATATTTAGACAGAAAGATTGCATGGTGTTAATCAAAAGCTGGTGATCCACCATGTCAAATGCCTTTGAAAGATCCAAGAAGGGGGCTGAGGATATTTGATTATTGTTACGATTAATCTGAAGTAGTTAATTTCATTTTATCTGCAACCTGTGGGTATTCTGATCCATATCGGATCCAAGCCGGCAACTTATTTTCTAGCATCTGCTCTGAGCTCCTACCCGTACCCATAACACACCACCATCTCCTATCTTCCCCCAGATCTCGTTTGCCGTGCCATAGTGAGCATTGTGGTCTCCTTTGCTCTGAGCTTCAGGGATAAGTAAGTTAGTTATTTCTATATTGTGTGCAAGTGGTTGTTAGTTTTCCCTCCCTCCCCCCTTTTAGTGTACGCTGTTCGTCGGTTATAGCTTTAAAAAAAAAGTTTTTATTTCCGAGAGTAGTTTCTAGGCCCATTTCCCTTCAGTGTGTGCTAGTGTGTTGTGTTCCCTCTTTAGGGAGTGAAGATTAGTTTTTAGACTATGGCTGATCAGCCTAAGTCAGTTTTTAAAAAAATGCACAGAGTGTGGCCATAAGCTCTCACTGGCTGATGGTTACACTCTGTGTGTAATCTGTTTGGGAGTGCCCCATTTATCCACCCAGTGTACAATCTGTGCAGGCTTCAACCCAAGGGCCCTCAGGGATAGGAAGGCCAAATTGGTTGCCAAGGGTCTTCTCCTTGCCTCCATGCTGGATTCTGCCACGGCCTCGGTCTTTGGTACTCCCACCCAACCACCCACTCAGACACGGACTCAAACTCGCGCTCATTCTGGTGTTGGGGAGGATAAAGAAAAGTCAAAGGAGAAAGAAAAAAGCAAAAGAGAGAGAAAAAGAAAATGACAAGAGAAAGGCGCAAGGAAGACAAAGAGAGGAAGAGGGATAGGCCTCGCAAGAGGTCTCCGGTTAGAGAACCCTTCCCTACCATCCAAGACTTTGAGGCTAGCTTCTCCAAGGTTCCGCTTACCCCGTTTCTCGCCTGAGCCGATGGAATCCTTCGATCTGAGGCCTTCCTCACCCTTCCTGCGCAGACCAGCCAGATCTGAGTCGGTCGCCTCTTTGTGATCGCTTCGGAGCCTATCGGACTTGGTAATGGACAGAATGATGCGGAGATTCGTTCAGACCCTAGTACAGATGGGAGTCTTGCCAGGCCCCCCTCCCTCCAGAGGGGGGACCTCCATGCCTTTTTTCTGCCCCATCTCTCATTCCCCGATCCATGCGGCTGCTTTGGGGTTTTTTGATCCGAGACTCTTTGGAGCAGGTAGCTCGGCGCCAACGGTTCCTCCAACCTCGACTCCGGCTGTTACCTTGAGTTCCTTGGATCTGGCTAGTTTGGATCCGAACGACTCTCGGAGCCGTGGACAGGGAGTTGGACCTGAGGAAATGGATCTTTCTTCGGCTTCGACCTTTTCAGATCTGAACCGTTCCCTTGGAATTCAGGCTACCCTTGCCTCAGCTCCGATCCTCGCTTCAGACCTGCTGGGTGCCAAGGAGGTACGCTCTCCTTCGGCATTCGAAGTGATGGAGAGGGTTCTCTTTCAGGGATTGAGACCTCGGCCCATATCTTCGGATTCCACCCAGATCCCACTGGATTTGACGATTCCCTTCATCCTGTCTCAGGGACAGCCCGTGCCAGAGGAGCCCCAGGTTATTCCCCTTGAGGACTCCCCCCCCCCGCGGCTCACGAGTCCTCTTCAGAGAATCCCACTGAAGAGGGCCCCCATAAGCGCAAGTGCAAAAGGAGGCACTTGGACTCCCCTAAGTCCCTCACTACGGACACGGATTTAATGAATGAGAAGGTTCCCCCAGGTCACCTCCCGAAGATGTCTCCTTTGGAGACATCATGGAGATCCTCTGCCAAAGGGGAGGTTGGTTGGCCCCAAAATTTTCTACAGATGAGTCCGTGTTCCTGGAAGCCTTTGGCATGGGCTCATCTTCTTCCTGGGTGTCCCCACCAGCGGACCCCTTGGTGGACTTTACCACCACACGGGCATGGAAGGAGCCTGACACCATAGACCCCATCCCCAAATGCCCCAACAAGATTCTTTCTCCTCCCACCAACAGACAACCTTGGTCTAAAGGAGCCCCCATTGATGCTATGGTGGTTGCAGCAGCCACCAAGAAGGAACTGGCACAAGAGAGTTCCTCAGTCCACCCTCTGGACAAGGAGTCCAGGTCGATGGATAGGTTTGGGAAGCGCGTTTATTCATCAGCGACCTTTTCCATCCATGTGCTGAACTATTTGGCACATGTGATATGACTGCAGCGAGACCTTGTCTCGGAATTCGCTGAGTCTCCCCCAGAGTCTTTATCGCAGCAGGACAAACAACTGTTCTCTGCGAAAATGTCGACTCTGAAGTCAGTAGCAAACACGTCCATGTGTCTCCTTTCCCACGCCACAGAAGGAGCAGCTAGGGTGGCTGGGACAGGCGTAGCCATGAGCCGTCACGCCTGGCTCAGGTTGTGTCAGTTTGCGGGCCCTTTCAAAGTGTCATTTCTAATGCTTCCTACGATGGTTCCTCCCTTTTCGGGAAGACAGTATGTGACACACTTTTCCAGAGCGAAAAAGTTGGGAAGACTTTGTCTGCCATCGGGATCTGCTTCTCTAACCCTCAGCGGTCCTTTTCTAGGAACCAAAGAGGGCGAAAAAAGATGCGGTTCCGGAAATCTCAGTTTTCCTGGGAGTTTCAGGACAACTCTTCCCCCAGAGGCAGAGGGGGACAGGATCGACGCCAACCCAGAGGTAGAGGGGGTCCCAGGAATTTCAGGTCTAGGGAACCTTTTTCCGACAGGTCCACTCAGCAGCCCTTAGGGGCTGCCCGACTGTCGTACTCTGGAGGCAGTCAGGGGGAGATTGTCATTGCACCCAGCGGCATGTGAGTCCATAACTGTAGATCGTTGGGTGCTACAAATAATATCCAGAGGCTACACTATCTCATTTGTTGCCCCAAGTGCTACAAGATGCTTCCTGGATGTCCCACCTCGCTCACAGGGAGGCTGCAGCTCTAGAGGTTTCAAAGCTGCTTCACAAACGAGCCATCGAATTGGTCCCCCTCGACCAGTCCGGATTAGTCGTTTACTCCAGGTTCTTTTTAGTCCCCTCAGGCCCATTTTGGACCTGTCAACCTTGAACCTGTCTGTCTCCAAACAAAGGTTCCGGATGGTCACCCTACAGTCCATTCTACCTTCTGTCCGAGAGTGCGACTGGATGTGCTCGTTAGACTTCCAGGATGCTTACTACCATATCAAGGTCCACAGAACCTCCAGGGGGTTTCTTCGCTTCCAGCTGGGAGCCAGTCACTTCCAGTTCAGAGCTCTACCCTTTGGTCTCACCACAGACCCCAGGGTGTTCACCAAGGTAATGGCAGTAGTAGCAGCTCACCTGAGGCTTCAGGGAATTCAGGTATTTCCTTACCTGGACGACTGGCTCTTCACTGCGTCCACCAAGCGTCTTCTGTGTCTGGCCCGAGACTACCTTCTTCTCTTTGTAGATCGGCTGAGGATTACAGTCAATGTTCACAAATCCCTTTTGCAACCAGTACAAGTTCTAGACTTTATCGGGGCATGGCTAGACACTTTGCAGCTAAAAGTTTGTTAACACCAGACAGGATCTTACACCTCAGGTACCACATTGCTCTAATCGTGAGCCTCAAATTTCCAAAGGCGAGCGATGTTCTCCAGGCCCTGGGCTCCATGGCTGCCTCAATCTCTATTCCCCCTTGTGCACGCCTTCATATGCGGGTCCTTCAATGGACTCCAGCTGTCCAATGGTCTTGGCTAGACTTGCCCATGGATTTTCCGATAAGGATCAGTCACACATGCAGGACATCTCTCCTTTTGTGGCTCCATTCACCAGACATTGCAGTGGGATGCCTTTTCGTGTCATTTCCAGCCCAAGCCACAGTGACCATGGACGCCTCCCAACTCGGGTGGGGGGGAACTGTTCGGGAAGGACAGTCCAAGGCATGTGGTCACAGATAGAGACCAAGTTGCCCATAAGTGTTCTAGAGATGAGGGCAGTGCTTTTAGCGTTGAAAACCTTCCACACTGTTCTTCCTCTGGGTACGATTGCAATTCAGTCAGTCAACATGTTGGTTGTCTGGTATATCAACAAGCAGGGGGAACCAGATCTTATCCTCTGTGTTGCGAGGCCATGAGAGTGTGGGAGTGGGCGATTTCCACCTGTCTGTTTCT
The DNA here is from genome assembly GCF_019279795.1 of Protopterus annectens. Taxonomy (NCBI): domain Eukaryota; kingdom Metazoa; phylum Chordata; order Ceratodontiformes; family Protopteridae; genus Protopterus; species Protopterus annectens. The sequence continues at coordinate 887,529,615 of NC_056727.1, read as the reverse complement.
AATTACAATGCACATCCTGGGATGCTCCAACATTTTAGCGGACAGATTGAGTCGAGCTATTCTGATGCCGTACAAGTGGTCTCTGAAACAGTCAGCAACGGAGGAGATATTCCTTGCATGGGGACAGCCTTGCTGCAATCTCTTCGCATCTCCTTACAATGCGAAGTGCAGCGAGTTCTTTGCTCTGATTCCCTCACCAGGGGATGTCCCCAGAGATGCTCTAGTCCATGTTTGGCCACCCGGGCTACTGTATGCTTATCCACCATTGCCACCCATTCTGACGTTTCGTCATAAAGCTTGCCAACTGGGGTGCAAAGTGATCCTCATTGCCCCATTCTGGCCTCGTCAAGTTTGGTTCCCCTTCCTTTGATCTCATCTTCTAGTGCCTCTGTGGATTCTGGATCTCTGCCCGGATCTAATCTCTCATCCTTCGGGTGCCTACCCTCCCAATCTGGACAGTCTGAAGCTGACAGTGTGGCTGCTCCAGTTCCCTTGATTGCCAGGACCCCCAGTCTTTCATCCCCTGTAAAATCTATCCTAGTGGCTTCTCTTAAAGATTGCACTAGGAAGGTCTATTGCAGTAAATGGAGACTTTTCTCTATCTGGGCCTCTCAGAGAAACCTGGATCCTTTTAGAGCCCCTGTTCCAGCAGTGTTGGATTTCTTAACTAGTATTTTTCAGCAAGGAGCTAGTTCCTCCATGGTGAAAGTACAGCTGGCAGCCATTTCTAATTTTCATGCAGGTGAAAATAAGATTGCACTGGCCTCTTCTAGGCTATGTAAAGCCTTTCTAAAAGGCACCTTTCTTCTGCGTCCTCCCATCAAAAATTTGGTTCCTCCTTGGGACCTCACTTTGTTTCTCCAGTCATTAGTAACTCCTCCTTTTGAACCTGCTTAATCAGTGGATTTAAAGTTTTTGTCTTGGAAGACAGCCTTCCTAGTGGCTATTACATCGGCTAGGAGGGTCTCTGAGCTGCAGGCTTTGTCGGCCGTGCCTCCTTATTTGGTCTTCCATAAGGACAGGGTCTCTCTCCATACAAATCCTTTGTTTTTGCCCAAAGTGGCATCTCAATCAAACATAAATCAAAAAATTAATCTACCTGTTTTCTTTCCAAATTTTCAGAACAAAGGGGAATATAAACTTAATTTGTTAGATGTTCATAGACAACTTTGTTTCTACCTTCATAGAACACAATTCTTCCGTAAGTCCGATCAATTATTTGTCTCATTTTCTAAACCTCATTTGGGAAAGGCCATTTCCAAGGTCTCTTTAGCCAGATGGATCACTCTTTGCATTCTACACATTTACAAACCCAAGGGTTTATCTCCTCCTGGTCTGATTAAAGCTCACTCTACCAGGTCCATGGCGACTTCCGCTGCATTTTGGTCTAAGGTTCCATTGGATGACATTTGCGCAGCAGCAACTTGAGCAAATTCTCATACTTTCATCTCTCATTACAAATTAGATCTGATTTCCAGAGGGAGAGCATCCTTTGGCTCTGCGGTGCTCAGGAATATCCTTCCATGAGGGCCTCCCAGGATTTGTTGAGTAGCTGGGGACTCTGTCCCACAGGTTGCAGATAAAATGAAGTTAACTACTTCAGATAAAGAAGTTATGTACTCACCATAACGTTCCATCTGAGTAGTTATACTTCATTTTTCTGCAGTCTTCCCACCCTCCATCCCACTGACCTTTTCATGTGAACAAACATGTTAGGTTTATTTAGCTGAGTTGCTCATGTGTATAGTTGCAGCAAACTCGATCTGAGGGAAGATAGGAGATGGTGGTGTGTTATGGGTAGGGGAGGAGCTCGGAGCAGATGCTAGAAAATAAGTTGCCGGCTTGGATCCGATATGGATCCAAATACCCACAGGTTGCAGAAAAATGAAGTATAACTACTCAGATGGAATGTTATGGTGAGTACATAACTTCTTTTTATTAATGGTATTGGTGAACGCTAGTAGGGCTATGGTGTGGACAGAAGCCATGTTGGGTATCGGCCATGAGGTGATTCTGAATTAAGTGGTGCATGAGTTGTTTGTGTATACATTTTTCCATAATCTTAGTTAGTGGAGAAAGTATAGCTGTCTGTCTATAGTTGGAGAATTCAGTGGAAGAACCTCCTTTATGTAGTGGGATTACATAGGATGTTTTCCAAATGGTGGGAATTTTTGCCTCTGCTATGGTGCGGTTAATTAGTATAGATACTGGATAGGCTATGGTATCAGCTGATTTTTGAAGGTACTCAGCAGGGAGTTGATCACCTGAGAGTGTGGTGGGTTTTAATTTTTTGAGCAAGGTACGAATAAGTGATGTGGACACTGGGTGGAAGCTGAAAGAGAGTAGGTTTATAGGGGTGGTACTATCAGGGCCAGGGGAGCTGGGAGGCAGTTGGCTAGCTAGGGCTTGACTTGTCTCTGTAAAGAAATGGTTAAAACTGTCTGAGACATCCTCAGGAGATTTATCAGTGGTAGCGATAGGGATAGGGGTAGACATTTTTTCCAGGCTGGAGTAGATTATTCAGACCTGCCCAGAACTTCTGAGGATTGTTCTGGTTTGCTGTCTGTAAATTAAAGTAGTATTGTTTTTTGTCTTGTAGAATGGATTTTTTAGTCTCATTCCTAGCTTGCCTGTATTTAACATGATTGTAGGGGTCTTTAGTGGAGCGCCATAGAGCCCAGATTTTGTTTCTGCTGGAAATTTTTAGTCTAGATTATTTAGACAGCCATGGGGCAGTTTTTGCCTTTGTTCGCTTAGAACGGGCAGGTGCATGCAAGTCAAGGATATCAAGAAATCTATTGTTAAAATATGCAACTGCCTCTTCTAAGGGAAGGTGTTTTAACATAGACCAACTGGAGTTAAGTTCCTGTTGGAATTTGACAGGGTCAAAGTTTACTTTGTTTCTGACTTTTCCTGAGTAAGGATTGATGAGGAATAATGACTTTTTGCTTAACTATATAAGTAAGAAGGTGATCACTCAGATCATCGGGGAGGGTACCAGCAGTGTACAGTTGGGGGTTACTATTTATAAGTACCCAGTCTAATATGCTTTCTGTATGTTTGGGATTACCTAGCCTGGTTGGGGTGGTTATGATTTGAGTAAATGCATGCACGTTGATGTGGGTGGTAGGGGATTCTGAGGAACAGGTGGCCCAGTCTATGTTAAAGTCACCAAGTAATACGGTTTCTTGTGGGTAATGACATGAAATCCATTGTAGGGTATCTTCGAGTGTAGCTATATTACCCGGGGGAATATACATACAGATAATGTTGATGCATTTTTTTTATTGTGTCTTTCAGTTTTTCCCGGTTAGGGATCGCCACAGCGGAACTCCGGTCCGCTAATGATTGGCAGTAGAGTTTTATGTGCTGGCTTGCCGGGCCTAATGCACAACCTTCAATGAAGGAACGCCCGTTCACACATGTCGCCACACAGAAGACGCTCTAACTGAGAATCGAACGGGCAACGTCTAACTGTGAGGCGACAATGCTACCGCAGCACCACCTACGCAGTAGATAATGTTGATGCATTTACTTTTGTTAATTTGCAATTTAGTGGCCAGGATTTCTGAGTTATTAATTTGAGGTGGTTGATTAACATCTATGGTCACATTCAATGCAGATTTATAGAGTATAGCTACCCCGCCCCCCTTCCTGGAAACACAGTCCAGCCTGTGAATGTTATACCCAGGTGGTAACACTTCGTTGTCAGTTGTGGTAGGTTTTAACCAGGTCTCAGATAGACAGAGAATCTCAGGGTAGTGGACAGCCTTGAGTGCATGCAGTTCATGTACCTTGTTATTGATGCTTCTAATATTGAGATGACAGGCCAGGAGAGAGTTGGTAGGTCTACTAATTGTAGTTTTGTGGCTTTGGTGGCAAATAGAGGGGGTATATATATCAGAGGTGGATGGGCCAGGGTTGGGATGAATGTCACCACCAAGTATAAGACTAGGACTATACTTAGTGATAAGTTTCAGGAGTTTGTTTAAAAGTTTGTAATATTGTTTGGCTCTAGAGCTTGTGTGCCTGGGGTTTGCTTGCTGAAAGAGTGAGCAAGGCTTAGAGTTGGACCCATATTGATTAGTATGGCTAAAGGTGGGCTGTTTTACATCTGGTGTGATAGTATGGCCATTTGGGTACTGATAATCAATAAGCATCTGGTTTTCATACAAGGTGATTACATAAGTAGCCAGCAGTATGGGTATTAGAGAACAGTGTAACATTATGAGAGAAGGAGTGTATTTGGAAGCAAAGATGGCAAATACAAAGATGATTACAGCATACAATAGGTCCATCAGAGTTTAAGTCTTGGCCTAAATTAAGTCCAAATCTTAGTTACAAATATATGCAGAGATAAGTCACAAACAGTACAGTACAAAGAACAATACTAATTCTTGGCATTACCATATACAAAAATATGTTACATTATAAAGGAAAGTTTAGCTTTGGTAACAAAGGTATGCTTTATACAAAACATTAAGCAGTAAAGGGCAGTAGTAATTTGGTATTTGTCACCTGAATGACAAGACATTTCAGTTTCAGACTTCATATCATTTAGAAAATTCATGGCAACACAAAACCTTTTACTGTAGCAACTTTCCAACTTCATAAGAGCAATATTTAAATCTATTTTTTGGACTTTTGTCACACTATTATTTTTGGCTTCGTCCAGATTTCTTGTGTTAAGATGTTGAGAGGTATGCACCAATCATAAGGTCATGGCAGGATTTCGCCATCTGCAAAGCAGGAGTACTGAATTGTTTTCATGGGAGACAGGTCTAGCTGTAGAAAGATATGGGGTCCAAAAAAGTCATAAAATACGTCATCCATGGGACCAGATGACATCCCGGGCTGAGTACTACATGAACTACAAAATGAACTGGTACCTCACTTAAGTGTCATGTTTAATCATAGCCTCACATCAGGCTTCATGCCCACTGAGTGGCGCACAGCTGCAGTTATCCCACTCCACAAGGGGGGATCCACCTTGTATCCCGGGAACTACCATCCAATCAGTCTGATGAGCCTGATCTGCAAGGGCATGGAACTTGTACACAAAGACATTGGCAACCTTCAAACACTGGACCCCACCCAGTTTGGGTTCCTGAAGGGCCGATCTTGTCTCCTGAACCTGATTGATTTCTTTGAGTCTCCAGAGCTGTGGACGAGGGTAAGGCGGTCTACACAGCCTATCTGGACCTTGCCAAGGCCTTCAACACCACCCCCCACTTTGGAATCATAGATAAACTTACTAAGCTGGGCATAAATCTCTACGTCACTCGATGGGTTGCCAACTGGCTTACTGACAGAACCCAGACTGTAAAAGTAGCCGACTCCAAATCCAGCTCCAGACAAGTGACAAGTGGAGTACCTCAGGGTTCAGTCCTGGGATCACTCTTGTTTGCCATCTACTTCTTTGAAGTACAGGCCAACACTAAGGGACTCTGGCTAACAAAGTTTGCAGATAATGCAACCTGGGAGCCATTATTGAATCCCAAAATTATGTGGATATTCTACAAAAGGGCCTTGCAGAAACAGATGCTTGGTGCCAGAGCCATGGGCTCAAGCTTCATGCCAAGAAATGTATAGATGTTCTTCATCTCACATTGCTGCAGTCCTTACACTTGGGTAGTCCGCTGTCCTCGGTCGGCCCGAATATCAAAGTATAAGGCTGACGTCGGTCAAGGCGCATTTGACTGACATCAGGACGTCAGGGTACAAATGCGCATGACCGACGTCATATCCTCAGTCTTTTTTGCCGCATGGTCCGATGCAGAAGCAGCATTGCAAGTGCCGGTTGGCGTTCTGAAATTTTTCGATTTCGGAGTTTCAGACCGAGTCAAAGTTGGCTAAGTACCCCGTTGGGGAATATTTTAGTTTTTTCTTGCCTCAGTGGTTTACCGGATGTCAGAAAAAGTGAATAATTGTATTTCTTGTGGGAAACAGATACCGCATAGAGACTATCATACTTTGTGTATTCCTTGTTTAGGGCCTGAGCATGACGTTGTTGGGTGTCGCTCTTGTGCTAGATTCAATAAGCGCACTATAAAGAGAAGGTTAGATTGTGCCAGGTTAGTCTTCGGGAAGCGGTGCAATTATAAAATGCCGTCGGATGCTCCGACGCCCGCTTCTTCGAAGAAGCGCAAGGACAAAGCAGTTAAGCCTAGGCTAGAAGAACCATCCGTACCAGACGCCGGTTCTTTAGAGGTGTCGGTGGAGCCGGTGGTTCCACCGGAGGTTTCTTTGGGATCCCAGGGAGAGACTTTGTTATTGCAGGATGTGGCCTCTCAGGAGGCAGGTCAGGCTGAAGGGGCTTCTCAGGTTACTATACTCCCCTCCCTTCCTAGGGTGGTTAGGCCCTCTCCTTCTGTTTCCAAGGCTTCTCCCAGAGGCAGGCCAGGTTTAGCTTCAGTTGGTGTCACCCCTAGTTCTTCAGGAACTGTGCCCAAGAAGCATATGCTTAAAATGGCAGAAGATTTGATTACTTTGATTAGGGGTTCTTTGCCCCCTCCTGATAAGAGACCTAGGGTGGAGCCTGAGCTAGGGAGTTTTGAGCAGGCTTGGATGTTTCAGAGTCTTCGGCTGAAGACTTGCAGGAGTATTCTCCTTATTCTGATTCTGATGTGGATGATTCTACTCCTTCTGCTTCTCCTCCTGAGGATTTTTCTTTTCAGAAACTCTTCATTCCATGAGGGAGCATTTTAAGTGGGAAGGTCAGGACTTCTCTGATTCCAGGAAAAGGCTTAGGGAATTTTTGTTTTTACCCCAGCATAGGCCTTTGGCTATACCTCCTGTTTTGGATGTGGTGGAAGATGTTTTTACAGAGGCTTCTCTTAATCCTGATTCTTTGCCTCCTGCTCCTGTTAAACCGGATAGGTATTACAGGGTGCCTGAAGCTCATAAGTATCTTTTAAGAGTCCTAGGGCAGACCCAGAAACTGTTAGTCAGGGGCCTAAAGGTGTTAAGGCTTCTGTTGTCAAGAATCCGGTTCCTACAGATAAAGAGGCCAGGGCTTTGGATAGATGGGGAAAGAAAGTTTATACTTCTTCCACTCTAGCTATGAGGGCTTTGAATTGCCAGTTCCACATGTTGAAATACCAAAACTATCTCCTTTCACAATTGAAGTCTAAGGTTGATGCTCTGGCGGAAGGTATTGATTGTAAAGAGTTACAAGATTTAGTACATGTTTCTGAACAGGTGGGTAAGCATTCTTTGCAATGTGGTTTTGATGCTGTACAGGCCTCGTCTAGGGTGGCTGCCACTGGGTCAGTTCTTCGCAGGCACGCCTGGCTGAGGGATCAGAATTTATCTGACCATGTTAAAACAAGGATTTTAGATGCTCCTTTACAATCTGATGTGTTGTTTGGTTCTCCTGTTGAGGCAGTTTTAAAGAAAATGGAAGACAAGGCTAAGTCTATGCAGACTGTTAAAGATTTTTTGCAGGTTCAGCCTCCAAAGTTTAGTAGAAATTGGCCTACTAAGGGGTGGACGTATCCTTCTTATGATTCCCAGTCTAGGGGTAGATCTAGACGTGGTAGGGGCAGAGCTCAGGGCTCTTTCAGGCCTAGAACAGGGAGTTCTCCTGCACAGTCTTCGGGTGAGGGCAGGGGTCAGTCCTTTCGTAAACAGACCCAATGACCTACCTTTTCAGCTGCCAGAGCCTTCTCGCCTGGCAGCACCTTTGGGAGGAAGGTTGGCACTTTTCAAAGAAAATTGGAGTTTAATTACCCAAGACAGATGGGTATTGGATATCATACACCACGGTTACAGGTTTTATTTCCATACCTTGCCTCCTTTCAAAGGCATGCCAGACGTTCCTCCTCAACAAAGAATAGAGGCTCACAAGCAAATTTCTCTGTTACTCCAAATAGGGGCCATTCAGCCGGTTCCTATGCCAGAGGTGGGCCTAGGATTTTATTCTCGCCTGTTCCTAGTACCAAAGAAAGGGAACACGTGGAGACCAATTTTGGACTTATCTATTCTCAACACTTATCTGGACATTCCCAAGTTCAAAATGTTGACGTTACAGCAGCTTTTACCTCTGCTGGGCAAAGATCATTGGATGGTAACTTTGGATCTCAAGGAGGCTTATCTTCATGTTCCTATCAGACTGAGTTGCAGGAAGTATCTGCGTTTTCGAGCTGGGACTTCTCATTATCAGTTCTCTGCATTGCCCTTTGGCTTATCTACTGCACCCAGAGTGTTCACGAAAGTTCTGGCTCCAGTGATAGCTTTCCTCAGGTTAAAAGGAATACAGATCTATCCTTATTTGGACGATTGCCTGATTCTGGCTCAAGGAAGGGACGAGCTTCTTCATCATTTGGATTATGTGATAGCAGTGCTAAGATGCCTGGGGTATTCTGTGAACGAAATAAAGTCCAGTCTAGTACCCTCTCAGGACATGTGCTTTCTGGGTGTGAGACTGAATACAGCATCCCAGATGGCCTTTTGACCCCGGACAAACAAAAGAATCTTTCCCTTTACTTTCATCAGTTGTCTCATCAGTCCAGGCTGACTGCAAGGACAGTCCTTCAAGCCTTGGGGTTCATGGCATCTTGTATTCTGGTGCTTCCCAATGCCAAACTGCATATGAGGAAGCTACAATGGTATCTCAAAATGTATGGACACAGCACTGCCAGGATTTGGACACTGTCATTCAAATAATACCTTGCATTCAAAAGGAATTGTTGTGGTGGGCTCAGGAATGTCACCTAAACAAGGGACTCTCTGTGACCCGCCAGAGGCGAGTCAGATTCTAACGACAGATGCCTCAGACAAAGCTTGGGGAGCTCATCTGAATGGAAAGTGGATACAAGACAAGTGGCCTGCCAGACTACAACATCTACATATCAACTTGAAAGAGATGTTAGCAGTCCAGTTTGCATTAATAGCTTTCAAGGATTTACTTCTCCCAGGGCAGGTGTTGATTCTAACAGACAACACAACTGTCATGTGGTACATCAACAAGCAAGGGAACACATTCTTATCCTCTATGCAGGCAAGCAATGATTTTGTGGGAGACTGCTCTCAGTTTACAGCTAAATCTTCAGGCAAGGTTTCTGCCGGGAGCACAGAACTCCTTAGCAGATGTGTTGAGCAGACAAATTATGGATCCCCACGAGTGGAAATTGGATCCTCATGTATTTCAGAAATTGACAGTGTCATGGGGAACTCCAGACATAGATCTGTTCGCTTCTCCACTAAACCACCAGCTGCCAAAGTTTTGCACAAAAGGTTTCATCCCACAGCTTGGAAAGTGGATGCTCTTTCTTTCAATTGGAGCAATCTTCATGTGTATGCCTTTCCGCCTCTGCCTCTCCTCCCAAAGGTACTACTAAAGGCCAGACAAGACAAGCCAAGGATGATTTTGATAGCTCCAGATTGGCCTCGACAGCATTGGTACCCATTACTGAGAAGCCTGGTACGGAAGCCTCCATGGCCTTTGCCTTCGATTCCACACCTGTTGTCTCAGGAGGACAGTCATTTGCTCAATGTCAAGCTTCACTCTCTGCACCTAACAGCTTGGCATATTCTGTTTTGAACCATAGTGGGCCTCCACTTCCACAGCAAGTTTTGAATGTTATTTTGGAAGCTAGAAGGCCTAGTACAAGGAAAGTGTACGCAGATAAATGGAAGAGATTTTTATTTTGGAGTGCAGCAAAGGATTTTGATGTTTCTGAGCCTAATTTAAGTGTGGCTCTTCAATATCTTACTGAGTTACTGGACAAAGGTTTGTCCTTCTCTTCTATTAAGGTTCATGCTGCAGCAATTTCGCTCACTATGATTGTGACCCACCATTGTTTTCTCATCCTTTGTTCAAGCAATTTCTTAGAGGGGCAAAGAATATAAGACCCCCACGAAGAGCTCCTACTCCTGCTTGGGATCTCAATTTTGTGTTGGAGAAACTCACTCTACAACCTTTTGAGCCTGCAGCTACTACTGAATTAAAGTTTTTATCATGGAAGACTGCTTTTTGTTGGCTATTACCTCTGCAAGAAGGGTTTCTGAGTTGCAGGCCCTTATGGCGGTTGAGCCTTTCTTAATTTTCCATAAGGATAGGGTATCTTTACGTACTAATCCTTCCTTTATGCCTAAAGTGGTTTCTAGTGTGGCTTTAAACCAAACTATTCATTTGCCTACTTTTTATGCAAATCCCCAAAATAAAGGGGAAAAGATTTTGCACACTTTAGATGTACACAGGCAGTTGCGATATTATTTGGACAGAACTAAAGGGTTCAGGCAGTCTCAGCAGTTATTTGTTTCTTTTGCTTTGAGTTCTCAGGGCAAGCCTGTGTCAAAACAAACTATTTCTAAGTGGATTGGGTTTTGCATTGCTTTCTGTTATTCCCATCATGGCAAGGAGATTCCAGCTGGGATTAGGCCTCATTCCACTAGGGCTACTGCCACTTCGACAGCTTTTTTGAGGGGGGTGGCAACTAAGGACATTTTGGAGGCAGCTACTTGGAGTTCAGTGCATACTTTCTCTAGGCATTATCACCTACCACTTTACTCTAAATCCAGGGCTGGTTTTGCCACTGCTGTTTTGCAGGGCATTTTGGCAGCTCCTGCTTCCTTATAGTTTGGCCATCCTCCCTTACCTCTGCTTTGGGATTCTACCCAAGTGTAAGGACTGCAGCAATGTGAGATGAAGAACATAGTACAGTTTTGTACCTACCATAAATGTAGATGTTCGAAGATCCACATTGCTGCAGTCCAATTTACCCTCCCTCCTTCCCCTCTGTAGTTAGAGGCGGTTGTGTGGGTTGGGTTGTCAATAGGGTGTATATTGTATATATTGTACATATTTTTAGTGCTAGGATGGTTGTTTGTTTGTTTGCTGTCTTTTGGTTTTGACCTTTATTTTTAGGGTCTTCTGACATCTGGGGCAAGAAAAGACTGAGGATATGACGTCGGTCATGCGCATTTGTACCCTGACGTCCTGATGTCAGTCAAATGCGCCTTGACCGACGTCAGCCTTATACTTTGATATTCGGGCCGACCGAGGACAGCGGACTACCCAAGTGTAAGGACTGCAGCAATGTGGATCTTCGAACATCTACATTTATGGTAGGTACAAAACTGTACTTTATCCCCTTTGGCAAAAACCATGTACCCATGAATTACCACATAGGTGGCAGTACACTAAACACCGAAAGTGTTATGAGAGACTTAGGGACACAGGTGGACAGTGGTTTCACCTTTGATAACCACATCGCCACAACAGTCAGGAAATCCTTCTATGTGGCACACCTCATCACTAAGGGCTTTTCATCCAGAAAAAAGGAGGTCATTGTCCCACTGTACTCATCCGTCATTAGACCCAGTATAGAGTACAACACCCCGATTGGTGTGTATGTACCTCACAAGACATCTGCAACAGCTGGAAAGGCCGCAGAAATACCTCACTAAAAGAATCACAGGCCTAAAGCAGATGCCCCATGCTGACCGTCTAAAAAAACTCCAGCTATACTCTGTGGCATATTGTCTACTCAGAGGCAAACTCTGCTTAACATACAAGGCCATGTCAAACCCTGAGCTGTTGGACATGCTCCACTTAAAGCAATCCCAATCCCTCAGAGCCACACGCTCCAGGGATCTAAACCTTGTCATCACAATGAACAAAACATGCTGGAGGGATAGGTTCCTGACCCAGAGACTCCCCATACTTTGGAATAGACTTCCCATACATGTCAAGCAAAGCGCCTCCTTGGCCCTCTTCAAAAGGAACCTTGACGATTGGATGGGAGATAGGAAATTCACCCCAGGGATCACGTCAGTCGCCCTGCTAGACAGGGGTCCAGGGAGGTAAGTATTGTGGGAAGAAATATCCGGGGAATTGTTTGGCTAGGCTTGTATAGGCCCTATACCCTAGTACCAGCCTATGAACCTATATAAGTAAGACTTGCTGGAGAGACGAGTATTTATCCCAGAGATTACCCTGTTTCTGGAACAGGCTCCCCATCCATGTGAAGCAGAGTTCCCCCCAACCCAATTCAAGGGCAACCTGTAGAATTGGATGAGGAACAGGAAATTCATCCCTGGTTTGGCACCTATGTCTCTAATGGACACAGGCAACCTGTAAATGATTCATCCCCCAGGCTATAGCTTGTAAATGTTTCATCTCCCAAGCCCCTGCTTACACTTTTCAAGGGTATCAGAACTGGTCAGATATTTGGGATGCATGGCTAGGCTTAAAAAGGCCCTTGTGGTCATTAGCCTATAAACACTTTTGAACCTATGTATGGAAAACAGTCCTAGATGTAAAAGGGTATAAAGTGACAAAATAGGTTAACTGCCTTCTGGAAGTACATAGGGAGGTAACAGATGAAATGATAATGCCAGTTATGAGGCTTTAATTCTTTTACACCTACATTTAGGTCAACCCATGTGTGTGACCTCTTGTGCTGGTATCGACCATTCAATCCTGTGAGACTGCCAGGGAACTTTTTTGGTTCCACGAGTATGTCTTGAAACCTGTGAGGTTTGTTCCTCTGTTTTTAAGGATCTTTACCTTTGGAATCTACTACCTGGTTGGCTGAGAGCATCTCTAATTCTTAGTGGCTTCAAGTATTATATAAAAAAAAACAGTCTATTTGATTTGGCATTCTCATAATTTTGCCTCTTGATGGCATAGCTTTATTTTATCATTTCAGTATATTGGCATATTCAGAATTATTTTTGTCACAGCATTCTGTTTAATTTCATTTTGCATGTTCTTGATTATGGTGCTTGTTTACGTGTTGCATTGTTTATATCTCTTTAGTGTTTCTTTTATTCTATAACTTTTTTGCTGCATAATTGTGTATCTGCTTTTATCCTTTACATTTTTTACAGTGTTTTGGTTAAGACAAGTAAATAAGCTTGAACCTCAGATTCATTCAAGATTGGTAGTTGTTAGATATGGCAAAATAATAATGTAGTGCCACTGCCTTAGTGATAATAGCACCAAATATACTAATACGGGAGCTTACAGAAAAAGTGGGTTAGAAGTGGTGTGGATTGTTGCAAGTGGTAGGAAAAGAAGGAAGGAGGAGAGGTGGCTGCATAGAGGCTTGATCCATGTCTTTTATATCTGACATGCTGTTACAATCCTCTGCCAGGTTTTTGTCTGTATGATCTTAAGCCTAGTAATCCATGCAACTTAGTGGACATGTGCTATAGGGGGAGTTCAGGTTACATGTCACTGTAACTTTTTTGAATTCAGAGACAGCCCTAACAATAGTGCAGCATGGAGCTATAGCATTGGCTCTGTGGTCATGCTGCATGCTGTTGTGGCAGTCTTGGGGGAGGCATATGTTAACTAGCCGTGTACTCCCTCTCCCAAAATCACCTCCAGGAAGGCATCCATGTTTTGAGCGATTCATGAAATCACTTAGATGTGTGGATCAGCACAGCTGTCCCTGCTGTTTTGCACTAGTGAACACAGACAAACAGCTGTTTTCAGCCATCGGTACTTAAATTAGTATGGGTATGTGGGGGATTTGGATAAATACTAGACACCAAGTATACTACACTAGTGTCCTAACTGCAATTAAATTAACAGTGGGATCGATGGGTGGGAGGAACCACTAGACACCTGCGAGTACTGTAAACTCTTTTGCATTAACAGTACTTAAAGTAATACAGGGATTAAGAGTTGGGGAGACCTACTAGATATCAGGAATATGACTTGCAACATGGGACTGCATCTTTCAATGACAGCCTAGGGCTGTGACAGGAAATATAAGAGAAGGGCAGACAACTCACAAACGTGCAGGGACTGTATGTGTGTGTGTGTGTGTGTGTGTGTGTGCACACACTGGCGACTGAGTGGGAGGATGCCTATGCCCACACAATGTAGCTGCAGCAGTTAACTACAGTGACATGTAGATCAGCAGTGATCTGCATGTTGTGGTAGTTAACCGCAATTCACAAATATGCATATTAGCTGATTATGAGGTCTTTTCTCATGTCTCCTAACATGTCTCTGAATTGAAAATACCACATTGTGGGAGCCGGGCCTTTTTATCTTGAATCTTATGGCTCACAATAGGCCCTTTAATGAATCCCCTGGTATGTTCTTTTCCCTATTTGTCTTTTCAAGGTGAGGATGCTGAGTTCCATAGTGTATTTACTAGCATCTGACATCTGGACACCTTTAAGTGATTAATTTCCACATTTGCTTGGGGAAGGCTTCAGTGAGTGCTTTCCATTGTACATACATACAAATATTTCAAGCACGGGCATTAATGCTATTCTAGCACAGTAGCTTCTGCTCACTATCGCTCGCAGTCAGACTTCTTTTTAACAGTAAAGATCAATAAATCACAAACCAAGGTAGGATTGTTTAGATATGCTCTAGATTTTCATCTCTGCAGTCTGTGTGAATTTATAGCTGTCTAGGCCCCTAGGGATGGTTAGAGCTTAGCTGTCTAAAACCTATCCCTTTCTAACAGCCAACAGTGAAATTAAAGGTATAATAAAATATGAATCAAATTAAATCTGGTTAACAAGCTATCCCTTCCTACAGTGAAAAACGGTGATAACAAACAAAATATAAATTCAAGTAAAACTCTTACCAGTCAACTCCACAGTAAATCACAAACCAAGCTAGGATTGTTTACATATGCTCATGATTTTCCTGTCTGTAGTCTGTGTGAATTTATAGCTGTCTAGGCCAATTGGGGTGACTAAAGCTTACCTGTCTAAAATCAGCAGTGAAATTAAAGGTATAACAAAAAATATGAATCAAAGTAAATCTTGTTAACAAGCTATCCCTTCCTACCTACAAAGAGTGAAAAACAGTGATAAGAAATAAAATATAAAGTCAGATAAAACCTCTTACCAGTAAACTCCACAGTAAATCACAAACCAAGGTAGGATTGTTTAGATATGCTCATGGCCTTAACATTTAGTTTGTTTACCAAGTGTAGTTTGTTTGGTTAACTTCATTTTTTTTATTATTATTTTGTAATTTACTGTTTTTTTTGTGCTTAGCACATAAAGTTACAGTGAAGCAAATTGATCTGATAACGTCCATTTTCATTCATTCCTCAACAGTTGGGTTTGGATCCGACTTTGCCGTTACTATAGCTCATGGTAACCAAAAAGCTTTCGAGCTGTTCCCTTGCCCATAATGCACCAACCCCTAACATACGTCATATCTTATTTGCTGCTTTCGCAAAATAGATGTGGTCATCTGAGCTCTCAAGTTTATTTTCAAGATAACTGATTTTTCTTAGTCTTATAGTAGTATTTTTCAAACTTTATATATATTTTTACACTTTGTGTATTATTTATACATACCCATGTTGGTATTCTAGTTTCTATATTCTATTTTTCGTTTTTCTATTTAATGTTTTACACAGTTTAGTGTAGTATTGCATGCCGTTGTTGGTACCTTTTCCTCCCTTGCTTTTATTTAAAAATATCCTTTTCTGTTTTTCTCTGTTTTAAGGATGTTAGAAAAAGGTCCTTTGGGGTTTAAAAAATGCCAAAAATGTGGTCATAAGCTTTCCCTTTCAGGCACACATAATTTGCATGTATTGCCTAGGACCAGACCACTTGAATGTAGACTGCTCCATATGTAAAAACTTTAATCTATAAGCCATATTGCTTCACAAAAATAAATTAATTTTAAAGGTTTGTTACCTTCTGCTTTTTCGGAAGCAATTACTAGTGCTCAACCTCCCAAAACTAAACCTAAGGAGACTTCTGGTAATTCCCCGAGAACACCTGGATCTTCTACTCCATTGTTGACGTAACCTCCCAAAAAGAAGCACAAGATGGATCCAAAGATTTATTTTTCGAAGCCGGTTTCAAAATCTCCAAAGACGACTTCAGATCTGAGTATTTTGGATCCGAGGGTTCTCCCAAGGACTCGTTATTCACTGAGCACTGACCTGATGCTGTCTAGTGTTGCATCCCTGTTTATGGAAAGACGACTTTCTAAGTCTCCATCTTTAGCCTTGTCTCATTCTTCTGGGAGTCTATCCAAAACTGATGTGGATAGGGTGAGGAAAGTTCTCTCTTGGCACAGATACAGAGGGATGTTTTCCTCGCTCCTACCCCTTCGAGTCAGGAAGCCATGGTTTGCTGTATCCCGACACAGCTCTTTCTCTAATCTGTCGGTCCTTTTCAGAGCCCCTGGATCTGAGTTTGCTGAGACCATCTGGTTTGGATCTGAGGATATTTTTATCCTTGGCTCTGAGAATTTCTCTGAGCACTCTGGCAAGTTCGGAGCCAGATGACTCTTGGAGCCACTGAGTCCCTGCTGGATCCGAGGTGTTGAAGTCGACTGTGAAGTTGTGGGAGCCATCTCTGCCCCTCGGAGCCTCGGCATTGGACATCTCAGCTCAGACCTCCACCTCTGGTGGAATGTCTTCAGGGCAGATGGAGCAGATGAGGCAGAGGCATGGCTTCTCAGCTCCGTTGACTTCCTTCTCCCCAGGTTGTTCTGATTTTTGTGGAGAAAGTTTTCTCTGATTCGGCAGGACAGTCAAGTCTCTCATCCCTTGTATTTCCTTTCAGGATCTCATGTGTCTCTGTGCCTTGAACCTCAACATTCAGCTCTGTAGGGACAGCCAGCCCAAACTCTCCAAGCTACCCAGCAGGGTATCACCATCTCTTCTGATAGTTCTTCGGAACATCCCGCCAAAGAAGTACCTCGGATGAGAAAGTGTAAAAGGAGGCAATTGGATTCCCCACAGGAATCTATAACTGAAGATACAAATTTCAGTGCAGGGAAAGGATCTCCAAGATCACCACCCGACGGGATCTCATTTGTAGACATCCTAGAGATCCTTTACAAAGGGATGGTTCATCCTCTGACAATCCTTCTCCAGAGGAATCCGTATTCCTGGAGGCATTTAGATTGGCCCATGTACCTTCTGGGCAACTCTGCCCGCTGATGAGCTCATTGACTTGATCTCTAACTGGGTGTGGAAGGAGCCTGGTTCAACTCAGTTGGACCTATCCCCCAATAGACCAGATCGGATTCTGGCACAACCTGCAGGAAGGGAGTTTTGGAGTATGGAAGTACCTGTGGATGATATGGTTGTGGTGCTGACCACTAAAAAGGAACTTGTAGAACAGAGTTCCACTGTCCACCTCCCTAACAGGGAGTCTAGGTCTTTGGACAGGTATGGGAAGTGTGTCTATCCTTCAGTGACCTTCGCTCTTAGGTCACTGAACTACCTGGCACATTTCACTAGATTACTAAGAGATTTGATAAAATAACTGTTAAAATCTCTTTCAGGGACTACCATTGCAGAGACTCCGGCTTCTGTGGCCTCAGAGTTGGCGACCCTACAATCCATTTCAAATTCATCCACAAGGCTCATCTCTCATGAGGCTGAGTATACCTCAAGGTCAGCAGGTTCAGGCATTTCCATTAGGAGGCATGCCTGGATGCCCTTGTGTGACTTTGCAGAGCCCTTCAAGTCCTCTTTTGTCAGTGCTTCCTTTAACTGAACCTCCTTATTCAGCCCCAAAGTAAAGGACACAATCTCCATGTGTGAAAAAGATGGAAAGACTCTCTCTGCTGGGGGAGTATGTTTTTTGACCCCACAAAGGACCTTCTCTGGCAATCAGCAAGGAGGATGAAAAATGTTCAAAAAAGCTCAAGAGCCCTTTCCAAGATCCATGTGGAGATAGTTCCCCCAGAGGCAGTGGGGAACAGTGAACATGCAGCAGTGGTGGCTCACTAAACCAAGAGTTAAGAGATTTTCTCTGACAGCCCCTGACAGACCAGGGAAGTCCACCGTGATAGCAGACAAGGTGAGCAGGTCCATTATACTACCTCACAAGTTGTCCCTCAACAAAAAAGTGGCAGAACTGATTTTCCATCAATGAGGCCAGCCTTGCTCCAATCATTTTTCTTCTCCCCTAAACAAGTGCAGTAGCTTCTTTGCCCTGTTCCCCCCACTGGGGGAATCACTGTGGGACACTCTGCTCCACGATTGCCCCAGATTTGGTTCCCCTTTCTTTGGCCTCATCTACTTTACCAATTTTGGATTCTGGATCCAATTCCAGAACTCCTGTCTTACGCAACAGGCATGGTTCACCTGGATATCTCAAACCTATACCTGACAGCTGTCTTTCCCTAACCATCACATATTTTATCTTCCCATAAATCTTCTTTGAGGAAACTTTACAGAAGTAAATGGAAGAGGTTTGTTTTTTGGGCGCATCAGAAACCTGTTGACCCTTTTTCAGCCCCTGTACAAAGTTTCCATGAATTTTTGGCAGCAATTGTCAAAGAAGGAACTAGCTTTTCAACCACTGGAGTTCAGTTGGGAGCAATCTCTAACTTCTATATTGGATTTGAAAATTCTTCCCTGGCTTCATCCAAGCTTTGAAAGGCCTTCTTGAGAGGCACTCTTCTCTTGAGACCACCTTATAAAGACCTTACTCCAACATGGGACTTGAATTTGGTACTGCAGGCCTTAATTCATTCCCCCTTTGAACCAGCAGCAAAATTTGATCTTAAATTTCTGACCTGGAAAACTATCTTTTTAGTGGCCGTTACCTCGGCAAGAAGAATTTCTGAACTTCAAGCATTGTCTTCTAAACCTCTCTACTTGATTTTTCAAAGGTGTAGAGTAGCATTATGTACCAACTCTTCTTTCCTTCCTAAGGTGGTGTCAGAATCCAACGTCAACCAGTCCATTAAATCTGCCTGTTTTCTTTCCAAACTTTGAAAACAAAGGAGAATGCATGTTGCACTTGTTAGATGTTCGCAGTTATGTTTTTACTTGCATAGAACAAAAGACGTTGGAAAATCTGATTAAGTATTTGTCTGCTTTGCGATTCCAAATTAGGTAAATCAGTTACAAAGGGAACTTTGGCAAGATGTCTTACTGACTGTATATCTTTTGTCTACAATAAATTGGATGTCTCATTATCAAAACCTTTAAGAGCCCACTCAGCTACATCTATGGCAACTTCATTAGTGTTTTTATCTAGGCATTCTATGGACCACGTATGTGCAGCTACAACTTGAGCTAATCCTCATAACTTTATTACTCATTACAAACTAGATCTGGTCTCAAGGGGAAGAGCAGCTTTTGGCTCAACTGTGCTCAGGAACATCCTTCCTTAGAGTCCACTTGGGATTTCAGGTAGCTGGGGACTCTGTCCCAGCTGTTAAGGAATGAATGAAAATTGACAACATCAGGTAAAGAAGTTTTGTACTCACCATAACATTCCATATGTGCTGTCCATTTTCATTCTTCCTCAACTCCCCTCCCACCAACCCCCAACCATTTAACAAATGATTTCTAGAAGAACGAGAGTTTATGAGAACACCTCTATACCTTTATTTGAGCTCCAGATAATGGCTTTCTATAACAAGAAATCTATAATAATATTTCTTACTTATTCTGATCTAGCAGACAAAATCTGAGGTATGTTAGAGGTTGATGCATTATGGGTAAGGGAGGTGCTTGAGAGCTTTTTGGTTACCACAAGCTATAGAAACAGCCAAGTCAGATCTGAACCCAGCTGTTGAGGAAGAATGAAAATGGACAACTCAGATGGAACATTATGGTGAGTATGCAACTTCTTTTTATAGCTAATCAGTGTATCTTTGTTTAAAAATTCAGTTTGTTAATGAGTTCACATTTCTATTACTCTTGCAGTACCCCGTGTAAATCAGCCACCTGTTGCTATAGTCTCACCTGAATATCAGGAGATTTCTTTACCGACAACATCTACGGTTATTGATGGCAGTCGTGAGTATATGTTTTTTTTATGCTATAAACTTAAATATTTTTTGTTATGAGAAGCACAATACAGACTGTTCATCATTAGTTGTTTTCTGTGTTGTATTATCACAAAGCTGTTGCCACAGTTATACAGGCTGGCATATTTAATGTTAGCTTTTGTTTGAGATACTGTAAAACTGTATAAGAAACCTCTAAGCATATATCTTTAAACTGTTCAATACATAGTTATGTGAAATATCTGCACCACTTCTATTTCACTCCAACTACATGGCCAGCTGGTAATGCCTTTATGTTTAGAATACATTGCCCAGTTGCCAATGCCTTTTCTTTCAGTTGCTTTTAGTCTGAATTTGACAATTGATTATGATTGTTTGTGTTGCTGACTTAATTACAGTTTTTCCATTTCGTGTATCATGTGGTGTATTTTGTCCCATATAGCTGTTGTGTCTGGGAACATAGACGGTATGTGGATTCTGACCAGTTTTGTAGAATTACGTGTACATTTTTACAGGTGTGTAAAAAAGATCTGATGTTGTCTTTTCCATATAGGTTCAAACTGTGGTTTATCAGATCCAACTTGGATCCAAGAACGGACATTTCCAAAAAACTTGAGCTCCCGAACTCTGCCTCCTCTACCCTTAATACCTAGCTCTGACAGAATCACCCCAGATCTTGTTTGCCACATTCTAGAATAACAGCTTGATCTTGAACTCTGCCGGGGTGTATCCTTTTTCTGTACCTTGATGCCATATTTTCTCCTCCTCCTTTTTTTTTTTAATAAGAAACATCTTTATTTAATTATTACTTATGACATCGGCAATCATACATTTGTATAAATGAAAACAAACTATGGTGACATCTTTTCAGTTGCAAACATTATATATCACTTACATTTTTCTCTACAGTAATGGTCAGTGAAACATTACATGCAGTTCTTGCCTTCCCTTAAATGCCATTCTTCCTCCAAAACATTATTCTACATGTATTGTTCACACAGTTGTCATTTCTTTCAGTGTAAATTTGCATCTACCGTTTTCTAAAGATCTCACTTAGTTTTACTAGTTTTAAATTTTTCTACTAATTCCTTTTTTGGCACTATCGGAGTTAAACTCAGCAAAGCCTTCCCATGTTTAGGCAGTTACTATTCTGTTTCAGAGGCCAACAAAATAATTTCCTTAATTATGTCAATTTGCTTACCTGGTATTTCTGACAGAGTGGTATGCAGGAAGTTTTAAAGTCTGCCAACTCATTACGCACCCAAAAATATGTTCCCAGTTACCTCTTTCTTCCCATCACACCTCCAACATTTGCAGTCTAACTGATTCTTTAGAGTCTGCTTGGGGTATAAAGATACCTATGCAAACACTTGCAAACAAAGAAGCTAAATCTGATAGACTGTGTTGCATATTTGGGAGCCTTACATATCTTCTCCCATTGTTTATTTGTGAATTTCTTATCCGGACTCACTCTAATCCTTTCTAATCTCCTCTGACTGATTTCTATAGTTATTGTACAATATTTTATATGCCCTACTAATTATCCCTTTTTTACCAGCAGCTTCTGTTCAAGATTCTACTAAAAACTCTACCAGTGCTGGAGTTCACTTAGGATCACCCTATTCCTTTCTCTTTGCCTATATTCTTGATAACAATCCTTGATAGGGAAGGCAATCTCTAGCCTGAAGTTCAAAATAATTCTTGGCCTCTTCCCATTCTATTACCTTTTCCTCTTTAATTGCTCTCAATACCTTGGTTCATTTGCTAGTTCTCTCCAGTAAATTCTATCCCCCTGTTGCCTATTCTCCATACCCCTAATTTTAGTCATCCCTATTGTTAGACTCTCCTTTCTCCATTCCCATGTTGGCTTAGTTCTTAGAATATTTTAGGAATATAATATTCTGTATGGTTATTGTTATTATCTTTAAGGATCTGCATCCAAAATCCCAGTTTCTCCTTACCCCCCACTCCCCGTTTCATCCCTTTTCACTTTGAATGACAGCTTTCTTCTTGAGCTATTTAAAGGAGCCTTAACTATCTGGCTCTGAAATACTCCATCAAATCAAGCAATCCCAAACCACCATGTCCTATTGGAAAGATCAGATTATCCCACTTGAGTCTTGCCGTCTTCCCCTCCCAGATAAAATCCATCAAGTCATTATTAATTGCTATCCACAACTGCCCATTTGGTTGATAAAATATGCCAAACGTGTGTATAAAACTAAAAGGGCTAAAACATTTTCACTGCTTGTATCTTGCTGTCCATATCGATAAAACAGAGTTTCCAATTTTATCCTTATTTATTGTTAATATTTTAATGTGTTCTTGTAGTTTGTCTAGTAGATAAAGTTAGGTAGGACTGTTTTCTTAATGTTCGCAGGCTTTTCCCACCTTGTTGTTGCCTGAAATGATTTTACTGTAGTTGTGACTACTGAGTAGGTGTAGTTTGTGTGATTGTAGTTATGTAGGGTGTTTGGTTCTTTCTTTTTATTGTGTGCTGTAGTGTTTACTTTATTTATTTATTTATTTATTTATTTATTTATTTATTTAACATTTGTTGACTGGGAAAGTCCGACTAGGACAGAGCCTATTTTCAGTGGAGGCCCAGGGAGAAACACTCCATATGCACGATTTTGGAATATGGGAGGAAACCAGAGTACCCAGAGGAAACCCATGCAAGTGCAGGGAAGGCATGAAGACTCCGCACAGAAGGCACCCATCCGAGAATCGAACTGGAGAACCTCTTGCTATGAGTTGACAATGTGAACTGCTGCACCACTGTGCCACCTGTGATGGATAATTGATTCAAGAAGTGTGTGGTGTATGGCCACAAACTCCCTACCCAAGACTCGCATGATCAGTGCATGTACTGTCTTGGAGCTGCATACCTGGAGACCCACTGTGCAATTTGTGACAACTTTGGGTCCAGGGCTGTTAATGAGAGGATGGCCAAGCTGGTCTTTTGCCTGTCAAGGGTACTATTTGCACTTCCACTCAGGCTAGCAGACAAAAGAGTGATTGAGGTTGAAAGGAGAGGACTAAGAACCCCAAAATCTTCTAAGGGGGATTGCAAACGTATGGCTTCCCCTTCATCTAGCCAGGAAGATTCAAAGATGCAAAGATCTTCGGCTCCTCCTCCTCTCTTGGCACCATCATTGGATCAGATGAATCAAACCTGTTCTTCCTCATGGAGCTGACTGTGGGGAAGGCTCCTTCTCAGACATTAAGCTTTCCCAGCTGTTTCTTGTCAAGAAGGGCTCCCTCAGGCAGGGTTCATTCAACTTTCTCCCCATCTAGTCCCCGAGAGACTTTTCTTTCTCCACTCCAGATCCAGTCCTGTCTGTTTCTGGTCCAGTCCTTGGAGCCTTCTACTACCAGGTGGGTTTCCAAGCCTCCCTCAGTAGCTTCTTTGTCTTGGGCAGTATGATCAGTCAGGAATTAGAGACCTGCTGTGTTGGAGTAGCTGATGCTGTCTTTACTGCAAGCCCAAATATAGTTTGGTCTAATCCCTTTGGCCCAGGCTCTTTGACCTGAGGTTTTAGCACCGAAGGATGTTTCCTCCATTTGGGTCTGGAGTTTTTGAAGACAATTGCCTTACTACCTGTGGAACTAGATCCGATGCTGCCATCCCTGTCTTGGCCTTCTTGACTTTAGTAGTCTTGGAACCAAGCGAACTTTCAATCTGATCCTTTGGGGACAGGGTTTCCGGGTCTGATTCGATGCTTCAGGTTTTAGAGTTGTCCCTCCTGCTTGGTGATTTAGCTGTCAATATTTCAGCTCTGATCTCAGCAAAAGGGCAGATGAGAGCTGCTCCAGAGTCTAACTTGTCTTTAGAGTCTTCAAATTCTAGGGGATGCAGGCTCTTCGTAGCCAGCTTCAGCCTCTGCTTTCGGCATCACAGAGATGATGCTGTGCTGCCTGGAAATGGAGTGGTCGGCACCAACCAGAATCCCTCCTCGTCATCTGGACCTGTAGACTCTCATCAGCCTGCCCTGGGACAGCCCACTGCAGTTGGTCTCCAGACTACCCTGCACCCAGGGTCCCCTGATTCTTCCCCTTTCCCCGGATTTCCA
Organism: Protopterus annectens; assembly: GCF_019279795.1. Lineage (NCBI taxonomy): Eukaryota > Metazoa > Chordata > Ceratodontiformes > Protopteridae > Protopterus > Protopterus annectens. Next base: position 887,505,837 of record NC_056727.1, on the reverse strand, counting down.
GGGTGGGAAGGTCATGACAACAGGTGGTGCAAGAGGAAGCACCTGGATTCTCCAGAAGGATCTCTCACTTAGGATACTGACCTTGAGGAAGGACAGGAGATCCTGACCACCTCCCCTTGTGATGACACTTCTTTTAGTGACCTTATGAAGCTGCTTTGCCAATGTGGGGGCTGGACAACCGAAGCTCCATCTCTGGAGAAGTCTTTGTTTCTGGAGCCATTTCAGGTAGGCCCATCCATGTCCTGGGTGGTTCCCCCTGCTGACACACTGAGGCCGTTACTGTGGAACCAATTCCCATTAAGCCTGTTAAGGTCCTAGTTCCTTCCAGGGATTGTCAACATTGGAGTAAGGGTCCTACCATTGATGCTGTTGTGGTAGCTGCAGCCACCAAAAAGGATATGTTAGAATAGAGTTCATCACTTCACCTTCCTAATAGAGAGTTTAGGACATTGAACCACTTAGAGAAGCACTCCTGTGCATAAGCCACATTTGCACTTAAGAGTGTTAAACTATCTGGCTCACTTGACGAAAATTCAACAGGATAGTGTGTCTGAAGTGTCAAGAGTAGTTAAGATACAAAATACTTCAGAGTTTCAAAATACTCATGAGACTCTGATCTACCTTGCAGTCTGTTGCTAATGTGTCCATTTGTTTGTTTTCTAATTCAGCCAATGGCATGTTCTGGCATACCTCTCTACCTCTTAGCAAAAATAAATCTGGATAAAACCTAAAATAATGGGAGATAAAGGTTGAAAATAGGGACAGATTTTAAAAATAGTTCTTATAAACTTAGAAGGTTGTTAGAATCATGAGATTTGTATTACAATGCATTTTCTGAAGGTTATGAACCTCAAATGCATGTCATTTTATAGTGACACTAGTCATTAGTGGTTTGTCAGAAAACCACAGATTTTATGAGGAAAAGACCAAAAATATGAGGCAAAACTCTGGACAGTTGAGAGGTATTCGAACTGTTGGTACTGGTATTGTCATTTCTTGCCACTCTTGAATCAGGTTGTTTAATTTTGCAGACTGCTTCAAGGTGTCCTTTATTACTGTTCCCTTTGATAGCTCCTCATTCTTTGGGCCCAAGGTTAAAAAGATGCATTGACCAGGATCAAGCAGGATGGAAAGATCCTATCTGCCTTCAGAATGTGTTTCTCTATCTCCAATGTACCTTCTCTATGAACCAGAAGGGGGAGGTATCTTCCATAGAAAAGCTCAGGAGTCTTTTCAGGATGCTCCTGCTGAGAACTCCCCATGCGGTGGGGAGAAATTACTAGAATGGATGCCACCTTTGCAGCAGGGACGGACTACAGAATCAAAGCTTCCACAGAGCTTTCTCCAGGAGACCCTTCCAGCACCTGTTAAGGGTTGTCTGACTGTCTGGCTTTGAAGGCAGTTGTGGGTCATTTAGCTATACACCAGGATGCTTAGGAGCTATCACATCAGATGCATGGGTGCTATGAGTTGTATCCATAAGCTACATGATTCTATTTTTATGTTCCCATGACATCCTGGCAGAGAAGGGATGTAGCTGTCGAAATCCAAAGGCTTTTAGGAAATCAAGTCATCCAAGAGATTCCACCAGACCAGCACAGATCTGGGGTCTATTCCAGGTTCTTTTTGATCCCAAAGAAGAACAAGGACCTCAGGCCAATGTTGGATTTCAGAACATTTAAATCACTTTGTGAAACAGACCAAGTTCCACATGGTCCCTTGCAGTCCATTCTGCTTGTCTTAAGGACTGGATGTGCTTGATCAATCTCAAGGATGCCTGCCATCATATAAAGATGGTGAGTCACTCAAGGAGGTTTCTATGCTTGTGGCTAGGAGCCAGTCATTATCGGTTAAGAGTGCTGCCCTTTGGTTTCATCAGTGCCCCAGGTGTTCATTAAGTGCATGGCAGTCATGGCAGCCTACCACAGGCTGCAGAGTTTCTAGGTCTTCCCTTACCTGGACATTTGGCTTCTGGTCAGAGCCAAGGACTCTTTACTCCAGTTGTGCCCTTCCTTCAGAGTCTTCTTAAACTATCAAAAGTCCAGCATTCAACTGTTACAGATGTTGAAGTTCATTACAAGCTGCCAGTTGAACAGACTGCAAAACTCCTGGCTGTCAGAGTATCTACTGTTTGCGCTCAGGCCACCTTCTTACTGTTTTACAGGAAACTTCCAGGTTCTCTGTTTCTCAAACTCATAGGTTACATGGCTTCACCAATCTACTTAGTTCTCCTGGCAAGGTACTACATGAGGATTCTGCAATGGAGACTAGTGATGCACTAGTCTTACTTGACTCACCCAGTGGAGTTTCCCAACATATTGACAGAAGTCTGTCAAGATCAAATCACATGTTGGTTAGAGTCTCCTGTGGTGTTGTTGTTCGGGAGACCTTTTGTTCTTCCTCCCCCACGAGAGGCAGTCACAATGGACACCTCTCTTCTCAGGTGGGGAGGGAGGCATTTTGAAGGGAAGGGAAGAGACCTAATATGCAATTGAGGCCTGTCTTCACATCAGTGTCTTGGAGATGAGGGCAATTCTCATCACGTTGCTGGCCTTTCAGGTCTTTTGTCCCCAAGGATGTGATCTTAGTAAAGATGGACAATATGTCTGTTATCTGGTATCTGAACAAACTGGGAGGATCTTGATCTTATCCTCTTCCTCAGGAAGCCATGAGGGTTTGGCAATGTGTGATTTTTGCTTCACCAGTTTCTGGTAGCAACACTCATCCCAGGGCAGTTCAACATTTTAGCAGGTAGTCTGAGCTGAAACATTCTTCACCCTCGCAAGCAGTTCCTTAATTCCAGAGATACTGTTTGGATTTTTTTGGCGCTGGGGCACTCCATGTTGAGATCTGTTTGCTTCTCCATCCAACACCTAGTGCAGCAGTTATTACACCTTAGTTCCGCCCACAAGGATACTCTTCTGTATGCTTGACCACCGGTTCTCCTGTGTGTGTATCCCCTGACTCCCTTGATAATAAATTTCTGCCAGAAGAGTGCCCATTGCGAAGTGACTGTGATCCTCATTGCTTCCTTGTGGCCCCATCTGGTGTGCTTTCTTTTTCTGTGGCCTCTTAGGTCCTAGATCCCATTCCAGAACTGATTTCTCATCCAGTGGGTTTGGACCCACCCGTCCTTCAGACACTCCGATTAACCACATAGTTTCTCCAAATACCCTAATGGCCAGAGATCCCAAACTTTCAGACAAGAGTGGCCCATACTTTGTCGTCCTCTGAGAAGTTATCTAGTTGCAAAATCTATGCTAGTAAGAGGAAGTGCTTCACTTTCTGGGCTTCTTCTAAAGATTGAGACCCCTTTTGGCACGTTTGGAGGCTATCCTTGATTTTCTTGCTGACTTATTTATTTATTTATTTATTTATTTGCATTTGTTAACCGGGTTGGTCCAGCTGGGTAAGAATTACCCTTTTTCAGTGGAGACCCGAGGGGAAAAGCCCCAAACAGACATACAAATACATACGAATAGAGACAAATTAACAATATTACAGAGGAAAACAATATTATGGGTACAATGGATAAGAAAAACAAACAATGAAAGTTTGAGAATATGAGTAAGGTAGGCCAAAGGCGGGCAGAGATAATACACCAGTGGCGGCATTAAAGGTTTCAAAGGCTTTTCTCAGTGGAATCTTTTTATTGTGACCTCTTGTCTGGGACTCTGTCCCTCTGTGGAATTTGCCTTCTATGCTTCACATACTTGCTGGACCTCCTTTTGAGCCATCATCAAAGGTTTTCATGACGTTATTGTCTTGGAAGACTATTTTCCTGATGGCTATTACTTTTGTCAGGAATGTGTCAGAGCTGCAGGCCTTACACTAGGTACCTCCACATTTGGCCTTTCATAAGGACAAAACATCTGTCAGAAAAGACCCTGCTTTTCTGCCTAAGGTGACAAAAGAGAACAGCTTAAATCAGGCCATTCACTTAACAGTGTGTTTTTCCTGAATTTTCAAACAAAGGAGAATATTTGCTTCATTATCTCAAAGTTCAGAGGCAGTTGAGATTTTATTTGGGTAGAACCAAGTCCTTCAGAAATTGTTTGTCTCATTTTAAAAGGTTGGTTGGGAAAGCCAATGTCTAATCTACATTTCTTTGGGATACAGTTTGAAGGAAAGGTTTTGCCTGTACATCTTCTCTCTTGAGAGCAGCTATGAATGACATTTCTGCTGCTGCTTCTTGGGTGGGTCCACATACCGTTCTGTCACACTACAAGTTGGATATTCAGTTGAGGTCTGGAGCCTTCTCTGGTTCCTACCGTATTGCGGAATGTGCTCTCAAAGGACCTACCTAGGATGTAACATGGCTGGAGATATTGTCTCACAGGTTTAACCCAGACAGAAAAGACAACATCGGATATGAAAGTTATGTACTCAGCATAACACTAGGTCCATGTTATCTATTTCCGTATGGTTAAGCCATGCCTCCTACCTACCTCCTCCTGTATCATTTACTCTTGATTCTTGGACAGCTGAGGCATAGAGGTCACTTCTTCTCCTTTCATTTGAGACTTGTGGTGTCATGTTGTTAGAGTTAGCAATGAAAGCAGTTTTGGGGTGGGGCAAACTCAATCTTAGGTTGGTCCTGTAGCAGCCTAGGAGAATAGAGCATCTACTAATACAGCAGATATAAAACAGACAACAGGAGCACTTAGGCCAATAAAAAGCTAGTACTGCTATGTATCCAAGCTAGAAACAGTAGGAGCAGTAGCCCCTTCTTTCCCAAAGTGGCTAGCTAGACTGGTTTCAGATGCAAACTTATCTCAACCCGAAACTGACACTAACACATGCTAATGTATAGAATAACAGCAGAAAAAGTCCCAGATGTAGGACTGATTTTGTAGTCATATGGTATCAGAGTTCTAGACAGATGGTCTTGTCACAGGCCAGCACCTTCCTCGGCTGCCTGCCCTGACAGTTTGTTGAACATTGTTGGCAGTGGAGAAGTGCTTTGATTAAAAAAAAAAAAATGGGCAGCATGCAAGATCCTCAGACTAGTATTCGAAGAAATTGTTGAAAACAGGGGTTGCAAAACAGAGTTCCTTTCAAAGGATCTGCATCATCCTGTTTTTTGGGCTGACAGGACACAGGCAGCTTGGTACCTAAAACTTTTCCAGGACTTCATATTCCTTATCCACAGTCCTTTGCACAGGAGAACACCCCCCCCCCCCTCCAGGTCTCTTTTGCTGCCAATCTGTGCAGTAGTAGTTACTGTGTCTCCTAGGCTACAATTTGTTTTGTGGATTATTTTTTGGTATTTTTCCATGCTTCTTCCTGGATTTGTAAGTTTTCATTTCTTCATATCCTGAGTCACTTCACACCTATCTTTCATTGCGTTTTACTTCTGTGTTTTCTTGTTTAAAATTTTTGACTGACAACTTGTGAGATTTAAATTTTTGGATACAGTTACTCATGTGCTTTCTCCATGGTATAACAACATAGCTGTGGGTGGAGTTCTGTTAGGATTTATCTAGAGTGCCTCAGTTTTCTCCTCTGTGTGTACTTCATTTAGTTGGAAAGTTCCTTGCTTATGGGTAAGACAGTCATTTAACCCTCCTGACTCTGGTGTGCTTCTGCATCACCCTTCGAGGGCATGTTACTGCTTCAATTTCTGTAGTCCCAGGATCTTGTCTCTTTCTACTCCGTTGGACTCATTGTCACTGTAAGCCTCAAGCTTGTAAGGACTTTGGCTACCTTAGGTTACTAATTTGATTCTTTCATAAATAGGATTATGTCTTGTGTGTCTTTGTCGGGGTCAGAGCATCTGATTTTCCTGTGGTCTCCTGTCATTGTTCATAACCCAGCCTTGTGTGTATTTTCTTAAAATCAGTTATCTTTTCAGTTTACAAGGAAAAAAGTTGTATTGCTTGAGGTAATACACAGCCTTCTTACCTTCAGCCTTTTTTTTCTCTTTAGTAACGGACTTTTTCCTTAACTCAGTTAATATTCTTTCTTTAAGATTACTTCAGGCACTAGTGCTGTGGTATGTCTAATTCCTCTGTAATTCTCGTGTTACCCTGTTAGTGGAACTCTTTTTACTTGACATTACTTGGGGTCTCCTGGTTTCTCTTTATGCAGACTGCGAAGGGAAATTCCTAGCTTCTCCCTTTGTGCAGTTGAGTTTCCCCATTTCCCCCAGATACAGGGAAATTTCCTTAATCTTTGCTTCTGTTTCTAAGCAAACAAGTTAATTTGGGATCTGCTTCACTTCTTTCCCAGTTTACCATTGGATTTGTCCATGTCCATTTGACACAGTTTTTTGTTCAACTAGGATCTTCTGGAGGACTTTTTAGGTGATAACTTATTTTGTGTATGTCCTGGAACTGAAGAGTTTTACTCCAGCTGGTAACACTACAAGTGCATTTCATTGCAATTGAGCTTTGGCTAACGTTTTTGTTTTCTTTGCTTCTCAGTTATTTACTCAATTAGCTCATTAGTCTTTTCCCAGATTTATCCTTTACCCCCCCCCCCCCCCCAGTAGATCTGAGGCTGTGACTCCATGGCTGTCATGCTGTTATGTCGCCATTGGCTGTTGCCCTTTGATAATCACTTGGATGGTTCCAGATTTCCTGTGTCTTGAAGAAATATGTTACAAACCTCAGGCTACTTTGTTTCAGAATATGGTACTGTTTTTTGGCCTAGTCCTTTGGTTGTCATTTTTCTGGTTTCCTGGGCTCCTTGGTTCAGTTTTCCTAGAACTTTTCATTTTTGGAGGCATAGTTTTAGAGGGGTTTGACTCTGCTTCTTCTCACCATCTGGGATTATTTCCTTATAAGATCTGTTCTTCAGTTTAATTTCTCCAAATGTTTTGGGTTTCTAATACCATGATAGGAATGGACCCCATTCCTAATTCAGGGTATAATTAAAGTTCATGAAATTAGTATTGTTTCAATCTTTGATGTTAACCAAATGTATTTTTGCAACACCCACAATGTGCTCAGGACTGACTCCTGCAATTCATATGGAGCTAAACGTATAGGTAACGTAGCTAAATGTGAGTATAGATTTTTTTTATTAGACCCATTGCTCCTACTTATACTAGAACTGTCTTTTGTATCTTTCTTCCACATTAGTGTAATTTCTGCCTACAAATCCTGATATTTTATGACTTAGTTTTCCTCTCTCTACATGAGACACTGTAATTGCTAGGTGTAGCAATTTCAATGATCAGTGATACTTTTGTCTTTTTTCATGGACTGCTATATCTAATTTTCTAGAATCTATTTTTTGAACTGGTGGTAATGGGTAATCCCATGTGACATACACTTCATCATTCTCTATAATGCTATGTGGTTCATGTTTCAAATGCTTCCTGACTACTTCTGCATTGGAGTATTTGCACAATCCCCAGTGTAACAGTCTTTGCACGTTATTGTGCTTTTCAGTGAATAGGCCCTCTGCCATGAGTGTATCACACTCAGCAACAAGATGTGTGACTGTTTCCAGTTCTTTTTTACAGAACCTACATTTTTTTTCTGCCATATGTTTAATGGACTTTGTAAACCAAGGTGTAACTAGTCCACTATCCTTGCCTGTCGTTATTAACCTTTCATTTCCTTTTGTTGTAAAGCCTGTTGATAGAGGATGCCCACCAGGTAAGTTTGTGTTTCCCTGAGGAACAGGTTTTAGTTCTTTTGGGTATGGCTGAGTCCATGCAGTTGTACAGGTGCTTGTATACTGCATTGGCATACTGAAAGTCAACCCTGAGAACAAAATGCAGACAGAGTCCAGCAATATTCAATGAAGCAAATAAAAAAATGCAGTACAGTTTTGTTAAAAGATTGCAGAAAGAGACCAGCAATATTCAATGAAGCAAATAAAAAAATGCAGTATAGTTTTTGTTAACAAAATGCAGACAGCGACCAGCAATATTCAGTCAAGCAGAGGAGAGGAAGGTTAGATGAGAAACATAAAAAGAAACACGTTCAAAATTGGAAAAACTCCCTCCTTAGCTTCAACAAGCCAGTTAGATCACTAGTGAAAACCTCCAAAGCCAATTATGAATCTAAACTAGCCTCTGAAACAAAGGGAAACCACAAAGCCTTGTTCAGTTACATCAGGAACCTCCATAGCAAAGCCTAGGTTTGTTCCAGATTAGTACTTAACAATATCACTTACACTGATCCTGTTGACTTAACCAACCTGTTAGCAGATAGGTTCAGCACAAACTTCACGCTCCTGCCCCCCAAACACCCATTTGACATCCCTGATACTTGTCCCGCACCTCACATCTCTGTAGACTGTTAAAGGCCCTATCCATGGAAGCTGTGTTCTTTGCCTTGGATAGGGCCCATTTGACATCCTTGATACTTGTCCCGCACCTCACATCTCTGTAGATCAAGTGTTAAAGGCCCTATCCAAGGCAAAGAACACAGCTTCTACGGAACCTGATAGTATCCCAGGCTGTATTCCGCACCATCTCCAGCAAGAACTAGCTTTGCCATTGAGCACCCTGTTCAACCACAGCCTAAGTACAGGCTTCATTGCAGTAGAGTGGAGAACTGCCATTATCTTCCCTTTGCACAAAGGTAGTGCCTCTACTAACCCTGAAAACTATCGCCCCATTAGCTTGACAAGTGTGATCTGTAAAGCCATGGAGCTTATTATTATGCATCTCATAAACAAGGACATAAGAAATCTCCAAACACTTGACCCCACCTGGTTTGGATTCGTCAAGGGCAGATCTTGCCTGGTGAACCTGGTTGACTTCTTTGAGACTGTCACCAAAGGCCTGGATATGGGAAAGTCATTGGTACTTGCCCCATTACCTCAGGTTGTCTTATCTAACATTTTTGGTAGATCTTTTCTCCTTCCTTACTTTTCCCTTTCCCTTTTACCATTCAGCAAAAACGTGGCAACCCCCTAACCACACAACCTGTGGTAAGAGACCTGGGTACTCAGGTTGACAGCATTCTCATATTTGACCATCATGTAGTGGCAGTGGTCAGAAAAGCCTTTTGCTTGGTTCATCTCATAAGTAAAGGGATTGCATCCAGACAAAAGGAGGTTATTATGTATTCCTCCCTCATTAGGCCAATAATTGAGCACAACACCCCATTTGGTATGTACCTCTCCAAGCATCTGCACCAACTGGAAAAACCATGGAAATACCTCACAAAGAGAATCCTTGGCAGGCTCAAATCACTATCACTCTTCTTGGTATCCTACAGATTGCTCAGAGGTGATCTGTGTCTCACCTACAAGGCAATTTCGGACCCTGCCCTACTAGAGATGCTCCATTTCCATAAGTCTAACTCCTTGCGCATTACCTGCTCAAAAGGCATAAATCTAATATGTAACATTAGCAAAACCTGCTGGAGAGATGGGTTTGTTTCCCGGAGACTGCCCCGTCTCTGGAACAAACTTCCCATATGCGTCAGGAATACCTCGCTGACCTTCTCCAAGTACAGCTGTGATGAGTGGATAAGCAACCACAAATTTGTCCCAGAGGATTCACATGTGCCCCTCATTGACAAGGGGGACAGGTGCTGACTGAGGTTTCTTTTTTGGGGATAAACTCTTGGCTAGATTTTGCCACTCTGCCAGCAAGACACATCAGCCTTTCTCTAAGCTAAGTGCTTTATAATTTCTAATTTTCTTGAAATAGCTTTAAAAAATTTTTCTTCCTAATTCTCATTTTTTGTCACTATGTACAGATATATGTGTGTGTGTGTGTGTGTGTGTGTATATATATATATATATATATATATATATATATATATATATATATATATATATATATATATCTTTCCTTTACTCTTTTTTTTCTTCTAACCCTTTTTGGGTTTTCCTTTATTACCATCATTGGTACTTGCCCTATTACCTCAGGTAATCTTAGCTACCATTTTTGGTAGATCTTTTCTCCTTCCTTACTTTTCCCTTTCTCTCCTTTGTGCGCGCGCGTGTGTAAGTGTATTTTACCGGACATGTTTTTCTTTTTTCGCCCTTTACTATTGTTAAAATATCTGATAAAATGGCTGTGTCATTTGGATTTGGATTATGACTTATGTACGGAGTTCATTCAGAGAACCTTAGCAGAGTGCGGGAATAAGCTCCTGCTTAATGGTCTACTTAAATCCCCTTTTAGCGAAGCCTTGTCCAAGGCCGGCACGAAACAAGATTTACCGAAAAAGAAAAGCCATTTGGTATGGACTTCACCCTCTGTTCCAGAGGCTCCTAAAAGTAAACCCTCGGTTCTGCACCCTTCGGAGCCAAAGGCTAAGGTTCCAACAATTCATGCTAGTGCCTCTTTGGCACTGTCAACTTTAACGTTGCTGTCAACACCCTTATCGGCGCCGGCCTCTGTAGATTCTGGTTAGGCACTGACTTCGCCTACTGCTCAACAAATATTTACATCGGCACCGCCAGAGTCACAGTCCATCCTCTTGGCACCGAAACCTACTTTGGAAATGCCCAGGACGAAGTATTCCCCAGCTATAGACCCCTTCATGGGCCAACTACCCAGTCCATTAATTGAAAGACCAGAGTCTCCTTTGGCCCTTTCAGTACAGTCCTCCAGGAGTCTTTCAGAGTTGGATGTCGTAAGGTTAGTGGATGAACTGTTGCTGGCCAGAGGCATTTCTGCCCCATCTCAGGTCCCTCTCCCATCTGGATTGGAGACCTTTTGTCCTGGGACACCTACCTATCCTCCTCCGACTTCTTCAGTTTTGGAGCCCAGCACTTTGATACCCCCGATGCCTGCAGTTTTGGTGCTGTTAGGTGTGTCCAACTCGGCACTGGAGGTTGCTCTGACATTGTCAGTTCTTGCCATGGAGCTAAGACCCACTCTGTCTGTTCCGTCATTTCCAGTTCGGCACCTAGTTTGTGTATAGTACTGATCTCTGTTCCAGAAACTTTGATGGTTTTTAGTCCTCCCTGGCTCCATCCCTGAAGGGCGGTCCCTCAGAGCGGGGTGTGACCTCGGTTCCAAGGTGGTCCTTCTTGGTTCTAGGCTCCCACTCCTCTTCAAGGGGTCCCACCTTTCGGGCTATGGAGAGTGCCTTAACCTCCATGGGCTCCCACCTGGCCCCACCCGCATCGGAGTGCCATATTTCCATTTCCTGTGGTCCAGAGTTGACACCAGTCTCTACGACAGGACAACAACCACCAAAGTTTCAAGTTGCCCATTTTCAGGGCCCCTCCTCTTTGGAGTCCTCCCCAGAGATTCCCACTGTGGTGTCACCCCGCAAGAGGACATGCAAGAAGAAGCATCTGGATTCCCCTGAAGAATCCATCATGGAGGACACAGATTTAGATGAATGGGAGGGTTCCCCACAGTCACCCCCCAAGGATGCTAGAAATTCTGAAACAGAGGGGTAACTGGAAGTCCCAAGACCCTTCCTTGGAGGAAGCCATGTACTTGCAAGCCTTCGGTGCCCGACCATCTACCTCCTGGGTGTTCCCACTTGCTGACTACCTTATCAAGCTAATAGTGTAGCAGGCTTGGAAGAGTTCTGACGCCAAAGAGCCCATTACCCAGACACCTAAAAATATTATCACCACCAGAAGACCCACCAATATTGGGCCAAAGGTTTGCCAGTAGATGCCATGGTGGTGGCAACTGCCACCAAAAAGGAACTAGCCAATGAAAGTCCACAGGAAGCCTAGGATGATGGACAGGTTTGGAAAGCGGGTCTGTGCTTCATCGACCTTCGTAACTTAGGTCCTTGAACTTTATGGCACATTTTACTAGACTCCAGAGAGACCTGATTAAGGAATTATCAGAAACTCTACCTGGGGCTGTGTCCAGCGAGGTACAAGATAAGGTCGCCTCGCAGCTAGCCACCCTGGAGTCTATACCAAACTTGTCCATGCGACTTATCACCCATGCAGATGAAGGGACAACCAGAGCAGCTGGTTCTGGCATTGCCATTAGGCGACACACCTGGATGTGCTTGTGTGACTTCGCGGAACCCTTCAAGTCTTCCTTTGTCAATGCTTCTTTTGACGGATCTTCCCTGTTCGGCCCTCAAGTAAAGGACACACTAGTCAGGGCACTAATCAGGTGTGAAAAGGATGGTAAGACCCTGTCTGCCATGGGCATTCATTTTTCCATGCCTCAACAATCCTTGGAAAATGTGGCTCAAGAAGTCCCAGGGACCTTTCCATGACACATGTGGCTCCGGCTCCCCTCAAGGCAGAGGGGAGAGCTCAGATGGAAGATGCCAGCAGAGGTGGCCCACAAAGCCAGGGGTCCAGGGATTCCTTCTGTGAACAGCCCTACCAGCACTCCTGAAAGGAGGCCCAATTGCTTACCTCTGGAAGCAGTCGGGGGAAGACTCTCTCTGCACATGTCAGCCTGGCGACAAATACCATCTGATTCTTGGGTGCAGAAAATCATTGCCAGAGGCTACAGTATCCCCTTCAACATAGTTCCACGTTCTCAAAGAAAAATCTCCAGTATCCCACCCCATCAGAGGGATCAAGCTGCCAAAGAAATACAAAGGCTGCTACAAAAAGAGTCATCCAGGAAGTCCCACCAGACCAGTTAGAATCCAGGTTTTACTCAAGATTATTTTTAGTGCCAAAAGACGTGGGACTGGAGGCCAGTGCTAGACTTCAGCCTTCTTAACAAGTTTGTTTAGCAAACAAAATTACAGATGGTCACGGTTCAGTCTGTTTTCGCCTTTCTAGAGGAAAGACAATTGGATTGCTCTATAGACCGTCAAGATGCATATTATCACATACAAATAGGCAAGTGCTCAAGAAGGTTTCTCCGCTTTTGGCTAGAAACCAGTCATTACCAGTTCAGAGCACTGCCATCTGGTGTCACCATGGCCGCCAGGGTGTTCACCAAATGTATGGCGACCGTCACAGGCCACATGCGATTAAACGGATTCCAGGTGTTTCCTTATCTAGACAACTGGCTCCTCACCGCCCCCACCAGGCATCTACTGATCCAAAACTTCATCATACATATGAAGTCCCTAGGCATCACAGTGAACTACGAAAAGTGCCTGCTCTTGTTCTTCAAACCCTTTGTTCCATGGCAGCAGCTATCACCCTTGTTCTCATGGCACGGTCTCACATGAGAATACTTCAATGGCTTCTAGCCTCGCAATGGTTTATCCTTACTTGTTAAGTCATCCGATCTTGATAACTGAAATTTGCAAGAAAGTTCTGTCTTGATGGATGGAGTCAGAAGAGATCCTTATGGGACGGCCTTTTGTTTACCCTCAACCCAAAGCCATAATGAACACGGACGCCTCCCAGATGGGGCTGGGTAGGCATTATCTGGGAAAGACAGTCCAAGGCAATTGGTCTCCTCAAGAGGCCAACTTTCACACCGATGTCCTGGAGATGAGAGCAGTGCTCCTAGTGTTGCAAGCCTTTCAGGCTCTTCCTCCGGGAACGGTTGTAATCCAGTCAGACAACATGTTGGTCATCTGGTACATCAAAAAACAAGGGGGAACCAAGTCCTACCCCCTATGCCGCCGGGAAGCTCTCAGAGTTTGGCAATGGGTGATATCTTCCAACCACTTTCTTGTGGCAATGCACATCTCATGGAGTTCCAACATGATAGCGGACAAGTTGAGCAGATACATCCTACTGCCACATGAGTGGTCTGTAAATCCCAAAGTGGCAAAACAAATATTTTGCCAATGGAGTGAGCTTTGCTGTGACCTATTTGCCTCCCCAGTAAACAGCAAGTGCATTGCATACTTTGCCCTACTCCCTCCACAGGGAAAGTCACCAAGAGACACTCCCCTCTTAGATTTGCCCACAGGTCTCATTTATGCATTTCCCGCATTCCCCTCATTCCCCTTTTTCTGAAGAAAGCCAAGAGGTTGCAATCCAGAGTAATCCTCATTGCCCCGTTCTGGCCCAGGCAAGTTTGGTTTCCCTTCCTGTGGCCTCACTTGGTTCATCAACTTTGGATTCTGGACCCAGTTCGAGATCTTTTGTCACACCCCCAAGAGCTGGCACACCTGGACCATCACTCCTTCAGGCTCATGGCTTGGTTCTTCCAATACCATTAGTCACCAGCCAATCTAATATTACTTCCCCTGTCCAAAAAATTATTCTGGCTTCTCATAGACCATCTACCAGAAAATTGTATTCCAGTAAATGGAAAAGATTTTCTCTTTGGGCTTCTAAGAATAATTTGGATCCCTTTTCAGCCCCGGTTGAAAAAATTTTAGATTTTCTAGCAAACCTCTTCAACCGTTAGATACCTTAGCAGTAACAGTAGTACTTAGCAGTACCTTGCAATATTTAGTGTTACCTCCCTTTGAGCCAGCTGCTACTTGTCATCTCAAGTTTCTTTCCTGGAAAACTCTTTTTCTAGTGGCTGTTACTTCTGCCAAAAGGGTTTCAGAAATACAGGCACTTTGTGCAAAACCACCATACATAATCTTCCATAAAGACAATGTGTCCTGGAGGACTAACCCTTCATTTCTTCCTTAGGCGGTGTCTGAGTCAAGCATCAGTCAGTCCATTAATTTACCAGTTTTCTTTCTAAATTTCTCTAACAAAGGCGAATACTGTCTGCACCTGTTTGATGTCCAGAGACAGCTGAGATTTTATCTTGACAGGACTAAGGATTGTAGAACTTCAGACCAACTATTTGTCTCCTTTTCATGACTAAGGATAGGTAAACTTGTTTCTAAGGTGACCCTATCTAAATGGCTAAGAGATTGCATTACCTTTATTTATGAACAAAATTACCTGTGGCTGTAAGGGTTCAATCAACCAGATCTATTACCACTTCACCTGTTTTTCATTCCAAGGCCTCTCTGAATGAAATATGTGCGGCCGCAACTTGGGCAATGCCTCATACCTTTATCACTCATTACAAATTGGATATGGACTCCAGGGGAAGAGCATCCTTCAGCTCTGTGGTGTTCAGGAATATCCTTCCATAAGGCCACCCAGGGTATAAGTAGCTGGGGACTCTGTCCCAACTGTCAAGAATAAACGAAGATTGACAATATCAGATAAGGAAGCTATGTACTCACCATAACGTTCCATCTTTGTTGTTGATCTTCTTTCATTCTTGACATCCCACCCTCCTTCCTCCTCCTGCGAGATTTCCTGGAGGTTCGTACCCTTGTCCTGGACTGACATTAGGGTATTTACCATGGACATGCCTTCCTCTGATATATTATATATACTTTATCTTGCTGTAATTTGCAAACTCGATCTGAGGTAACATACACAGGGGCGTTGTGGGTAGAGACTTGACTCTAGAGTTTTTGGCTGACGTGAGCTGTATAATGGCTGAGCAGGTTCCAAGGATTGGAACCAGATTCCCAACTTTCAAGAATGAAAGAAAATCGACAACACAGATGGAACGTTATGGTGAGTACATAACTTCTTTATAAGCATGAAGCATTTTTCGTGTTTTTCTATCCAGCTAATCCAGTACCTTTTGGGGGCCAGTCAGTCACTCCAAAGGTATAAGTTAGCAAAAGAAGCGCAAGTTGGTTTATAGCTTGGACTTTATTCCTAGATGCCAAATGTGTTTTCAATATTAGTTTTAGTCTTATGGTATTTCTTACTGTGTTTTATTCGTATTTGTTCATGTTTTATTGACATTTTCCAAATATTTACACACACCTTCCTGTTGAAGTTCCTTTATATCACATTACTGTCCCAGATTGATATTTTCTAGGTACTACAACTTTCCTGCTTTAAACGTAGCTTTAACACATTTATGAAGACCAAGTATCATTCTTGTATCATCTAAGAAAGTTTTAACCACATGCAGTTGTGCTTTCAACTCTTCATCTCATGAAGTAAACAGTTTTAAGTCATCCACAAAAAGTAGATAAGTCTTTAAGCAAGATTGTTTTGTGGGAGTCAAATTATAGCCGGGACCTGATGTGTTAAATAAATAGCTTAATGGCAAAACCAACACCAGTGACCGAATCATACTTGAATATCCCCTTTGAATTTTTATCCTCACATTAAGAGTTTTTGGAGTTCTTATGAGAGCTTTTATTGCATATAAGTATTAAAATTGTTTATGTGGTTTTAAGATTCTATGCTGACATCATCGCAGTTCTTCATGCTTATGAACGGTACTTCTCCATGGTGTTAAACTTGGTTGTTTTTGTTTGTATTTATACATTTGTAAGCACTTCTTTATCCATAAATGTGGATGCTGTCAAATGTTTTTTTTTTTTTTGTAATCTGTCCATGCCATGCTTAGATTCCTCCCCTTTTGCAATTCTCTATTATGGCTGGTTTTTGGCAACAAATGATCCTTTGTTCCATATGACTCTTTTGTTAACCTTTTTGTTGTGTTGCCATGATTAAGTTTTCTACTAAATGAGTGTAAACTCTGTCTGTATCAATTCCAGTATATAGTTTGTACATCACCAGAGGGCAAGTTACTGGTCTGTAGTTTTTAGGATGACTTACAGGTTCACTCTTAAGGAGGAGTGTCATTTTTTTCTGTTAACCAGGTTGGTGTCTGTTCAGGATGTGCATGTAAGCAATTCGTACTCTGGGCTAATTTTGTGTAAGGATGTTAGCACTGTTAGCCAGAAGTTAGGTACTGTATCTGGGCCTGAGATTTTCCAGTTAAGAGCTTTTCTTAATTTTGTTTCAATTCCTCTGGCTGTATTTCATCCCATTTCATATCCTGAAGATTTGAACTCCTTACTGTTTTCTTTTAATTTTTCTTTCCATTCAGCGTTTTTGTTATATTCCACAGAGTGTTCATAAACTTTTCTCCAAAATGTGTCTATTTCTTCTTCTTTTTTATTTTATTCAATAGTAGATAATAATAATATAGGAACAACATGAAATAATAAAAACAATATATGTAGTAAATTAAATTTTCATCACACTAAAATGAGAGATTTGTGTTATGCAAAAAAGAAAAAAAAAGTAAATAAAATATTGGCTTAATTGTTATAATTCTTAGGAACTGAGCCAATAGTTGCAATTTAATTAAAGTCTTATTCTCCTTTGATCTCAGTTTTATAACTGCACTTTCTTTATGACAAACAGCAGTGACTAATTTAATGAATTCTTTAAATTCTGGAGAAGAATCCTTTTTCCAGTATAATGTAATGACCTTCCCAGCCATAACTAAGCAAAGCCATGCCAATGAAAAATCATAGGCATTTATGCATTAAGGTAAAGGTACATAATTTCTTCCTTTTTGGTGGTGTTTCTTTTCCTTTGCTTTGTGTCTCAGTTCTCTATACAGCTTTCTTGGGTCATCAGTGAATTGCTTATTTTGTAATTTTCCTTTATATTTATCTGTATATCTTCTGTTTTTTCTTGCCTGTGCTGTTGCCTTTAGTTTATTATTTGCAATACTGTATGATAGATCCTGGTCTGTTCTGATACTGTACTCTGCTTTTACCGTGTTATTTTTCTAAGAATTTTTCTTTATCTGTTCCCTCTACTGTATGTCTGTAACAGTGACACTTCTTGTTCTGATTGTTTTATAGTTTTCTCTATTTGATGCTTCCAAGATGGCATTTTATTTCTTACCTTCCTTTCCCTTATTGCTTTGTGTTTTTGTGGTAAGACTTTATCTGTTGTTAATTTAGCTGCACAGTAATATATCCTATTCACTTCTGTCATATCACATTAATTTCTTTTAATAGTCTTGATTACTGTATTCATCTGTTTTATCAGACCTCTTAACATTTTGGTTCTTGTTTACTTTCTGTAGTCGATTTCTTTTTTTCATTCTCAGTATGTCCGTCCATATCTGGTAAGTCAAGCAATTCTTTCTTCCCTTAGATCATTTTCTTCTAGACTGAGAGCATGTTTTTTGCTGCCTGTTTTTGAAGGCATTGCTCCTTCATATGGGAACTCATTGGCCAGTCGCTCCATAACGTTGCCAGTGTCAGAGTTGCCGCCATTTCTTGCTCTTTCCCTTGCTGTACAACTCCAACTGAACTTTTGTTCTGGTTTTCTACTGAAGGCTCCAGAGCATCATCATGTGCCAATTCATCAGATGCTTCCCGTTCCACCTGTTGAGTTTGGGGACTTATTGTTCCATATTGCTGTGACATTACCCAAACTGGATTTTCTACACTAAATCCTTCACTTTGGAGGCAATTCATAACTTCATTTTCTGTATCTTTAACTTCTCTATTACTTATCTTTTCACCTTTCCCCCATTGTTCTTATTTTTGTATTGTGAAATCTTCTATGTCCAGGTGCCTTTACCTGTATTTGTCTTCAGATGTCTTTGGTGCTGCTTGTTTGTATTAATTACCTTTGCTTTCTCCTTTACATGAATATTGCATGATATCTAATCTCTTGCTATCCCATGTCCATATTTCTACAGATGTCTCCAGATCCACCCCTCTCTCTTTAATTTGGGGACACATTGTTCCAGCATGTTGTGACATTACCTGGGTTGGACTTTCTGCACAGAATCCTTCACTTTGCAGGTATTCCATAACTTCAGTGTATATTTGTTTAACTTCTACTTTAGTAACCCTCTGCTCTACACTCCCCCTTTGTGTTCTTATTTTTTCTTTTGTTTAATTTTCCATATCTGGGTGCCGTTGCCTGTATTTCTCTTCAAATATCTTTTCAGTTGCGTTTTTTGTATTTATGAGTTTGGCTTTTCTCCTTTGCATAGATATCGCACTATATCAGATCTGTTTTTCTCTCCCATGTCCATGTTTCTTTTTTATACCTTTCAAAAGTCTCTAAGTTTTGTTTTTTTTATATTTACGCACTTCCTCTGTCACTTTTTTCCAGATAGCCCAAAGTTTCGCTTATGCTATGTTTTTCATGGATCTGTTGTTTTAATGAATGCAAATTTGCATTTGAAGCTTTTGACAGTTTTTCTTGTGCAAGATTTTTCATTCCCCTAATTTCTCTCTCAGTCTTCTATCTGGAAATTCTAGGTTTCTTGCATAATAATAAGAATACATAATTTCAGTCCACTGTATTTTCTTTATGGCTTTTATTTGGCCTGTCAGTTTTTGTGGACTACTACTACCTTCTACAACAGGGAGACCGTCTTCACCTTGATCCTGCCCTAACCTCATTGTAAGAAAGTTTCCATGTCTTGAGGATTCTACACTGACATGTTTTCCGGTCCTGGCACCAGTTTGCATACAGGACTGAGCAATATGTTGTCATGGCACTTGTGCACCCAGCTATCTTTTTTATTTTATAACCTTCTTCTGTCCATGATATGTGCTATACAAGATAGTGTAGATATCAGTGTTGTATTGGTGAGATTGTGTGAAAATATGGTCCACCATATGAAGGTACTTATCACTCACACAGGTAAATTTGATCTCAGCCTTGGTGATAGAGCTTGCAACTCCTCTGGTCACTCTTTGGCTCAAATATTACTTTTCCTTTTAGCTAGTAGGTCATGGGTGGGTAGCTGTTCCAGCCATGGATTTTCACAGTTGTATTTCCTTAGTGATTGTTATACTTTCTGCTTGCTGTCTTTGTAGTCAGTGTGGGTCTCCTCTATGCTTGAGACATTTATGGGGTATTTATCTCTTAAAAGGTCCTTTAGAGATCCTTCATTGGTGTCATTCCTGTTGGGCAGCCCCCCACAACTATGTTTGCTTAGGGACTCCGAGCAATACAGGAAGAGACTTAAGTCCTATCATGTATGAAAATTAAGTACCATAGATATGTAGGATTGTGCTCCATCTTCCTTTAGGACCCTCCATTTCCCCTGCCTTTTGATGTGGGTTGGCTCTTGTTCCAAAGAGTTCATTGCTGTCTTCCCTTTTTTTGGCTGCACTTTATGCAGGCAAACTGCTATTGGAGAAGGCCCTTTCCATGCACAGGATTTGTGTAAAGGGTAGGGTTTGGTGGCCTGGAAAGGTTTTAGGTGCTGAGCTGTCCATGTCATGTCAGCTCCAGATCCTACCAGTTCTACTTATCTGTCATTATTATAAATAAATAATGTTCTTACCTCAGATACTCTGACATTGGTTTGGAGACTGCTCAGATGTTCTTCGTGTTTCACTGTTGCAGTCATCACACTTAGGTTATCTGCCTGCAGGTAGCCTGTAGTCGGCCCAAATACCAGAGTCTTGGGATTTCTGTGTCGGATGCTGTCGCCTCTTCCATGATGTCAGGTCATCAGGGGTGTAAAACATGCAGCCGACGCCATTACATCAGTCTTTCTTGCTGAGAAGGAGCCCAAAGCAGAAACAGTTCGCAAGTGCCGGTCGGCCGCTACTTTAAATTTTCATTTTTTCGAGTTTCAGACCTGAAGTCTTCTAAAGCTAAGTACCCCATTGGGGATTCTTTTTTCTTGCTCTAACCGATGTCAGAAAAAATTAACAATTGTCTTGCCTGTTGAAAGCAAATACCTCACAGAGATTTTAATTTTTACTGCGTAACCTGTTTAGGCCCAGACTACGACGTCCCTCGCTGTCGGTTTTGTGCCTTGTTTAATGCCCGGACCATTCGTCGTTGGGCTATTTTTGTAGCTAAATTCTTTCGCTCTCATTCTCCGTATTCCGAAGTGGCTTTAGTAAGCCATCCGACTACCAATCTTCTGAAAAAGCACAGAGACAGACCGCATAGGTCAAAAACTGCTGACGATGCTTCTGTTAAGCTTGTCGCCAGTCTTCCGGTACTTAGTGAGGCGCCTTTGCAGCCTCTGTTGCCCACTTCTGCAGATTCGCAGGCCTCTGCTGAGACCCATTCGGAGTCCAGTATGCCGCAAGATGCTTCTTCGACTATGGAACCTGCGGATGTCTCTACCTTGGATGGATCTGGAGCCGCTGTGCAGGCACCGGCTTCTGAGGGTGTATTCCGACGTACCGATATTCATATTAAACCGACAACTTCATTTCCTACTAAAGCTACCGAGTTTCTCAGGCCCACAGTTCGCACTACGCCTAGAAAACTGACGTCCAAAGCGCATGCTCATCCTCCCATGCCACAAAAGCAAATGTTTACAATGGCTGAAGACCTTATTACTCTAATTAGGGTAAGTCAGCCTTCCCCTGCCAAAAGACAGAGAATTGAATTTCCTTCTGATTTTACAGACCGGCAGTCTGATGAGTCTGACCCTTCTGTTTACCAGGACATACCCTTATCTACCTATGAGGATGCAGATGCAGAGGAATCCATTCCCTCTGCCTCCCCTCCAGAGGATTTTTCTTTTGGTGAAACATTGCATACCTTAAGAGAGCATTTCCGGTGGGAATGCCAGGACTATCCTCAGTCCAAAAAGAGACTCAGGGAAGTTTTAGATTTGCCTTAGCACTGGCCTCTAGCTATACCCTGTGTCCTGGATATTGTAGACAATGTCTTCTTGGAGTCCAGTCTTATTCCTGACACCTTACCACCAGCTGCTAGAAAACCTGACGGGTACCACAGAGTACCTGATTCTCACAAATTCCTCTTTAAGAATCCTACTGCGGATCCAGAAAACATTTCTCAGGGACCTAAAGGCATTTAGGCTACTACAGACAAAAACCCTACCCCTTCAGACAGGGATTCTAGAGCTTTAGACAGATGGGGGTAAGAAGGTATATACCTCTTCAACTCTTGCCATCAGGGCTTTGAATTGACAGTTTCACATGTTGAAGTACCAGCAACATATTATGGAACTATGGAGCAAAAAATGGTGTTACTTCCAGATTGTGCAGAAAATAAAGATTTACAAGAGTTAATGCATTCTGCAAACCAAGTTTGTAAACATACTTTGCAATGTGGGTTTGATGCCTTAGAAGCATCTTGCAGGGCTGCTGTGACTGGGTCTGTACTGAGAAGGCATGCTTGGCTAAAAAAACAAGTCTTGCCTGACCATGTCAAAGCAAAATTAGTAGATGCTCCATTAAATCAGGAGCATTTGGCACAAAAGCAGAAGAAATTCTTAAAAAGATGGAAGAAAAAACTAAATCTATGCAGACAGTCAAAAATTTCTTACAGGTGCAGCCACCTAGATTCAGTAGGCATTGGCCTTCAAAAAACTGGTCCTTTCCAGCCCCTCTCAGGCCTTTTCAGCCCAAACCCAGGGGAAACAGACCACCAAGACTACAGTCTCAGGGTATGCAGAGATCTAAACAATTGAGTGTTTCCACGTCAAAACCAGGGAGTGGTAAGCCACCCCCTTATGGAAAAAGTTCACAATGACATTCCAATTATCCTTCCGAGCCATGCCCAAGTACTTGCGTCCCTAGGAGGAACACTCGCCCTTCATCCAAAAAACTGGATGTCCATTACTCAGGACCGATGGGTTCTAAACATTGTATTCCAGGGATACAGATTCTACTTCCACTCACTGCCAACACCAAGTGGGTTTCCAGACCTTCCCCCAAACCAGTGGGCAGAGGCTCAAAAGCAAGTACTTTCACTTCTCCATATCAGGGCTATTCAACCTGTTCCAGTAGAACAAAGGGGACAGGGTTTCTACTCCAGACTGTTCCTGATGCCCAGAAAAGAGGGCTCTTGGCACCTGATCCTGGATCTATCAATCCTCAACAAATTCCTGCTGGTTCCAAAATTCAAAATGCTTACACTGCAACAGCTTCTTCCTATGCTAGCCAAGGATGCCTGGTTAGTCACCCTAGACTTAAAAGAAGCTTATCTGCACATCCTCATAAGGGAGTCTTGCAGTAAATATCTATGTTTCAAGGCAGGCTCTATGCACTATTAGTTCTCTACACTTCTTTTTGGCTTATCTACTGCGCACAGAGTATTCACAAAATGCATGGCTCCAGCCATTGCGTACTGCAGGCAGAGAAGTATTCAAATCTACCTATACTTGGATGGTTGCCTGATTCAGGTTGACAGTCAGGAATTGCTACATCTGAAGTAGTTAACTTCATTTGATCAGCAACCTGTGGGTATCGGATCCGATTCGGATCCAAGCCGGCAGCTTTCCTAGCTAAAAGATCCAAGCTCCTCCCCTTACCCATAATGCCCTGCCACCTCCCTCTAACCCTCAGATCTCGTTTGCCGTGGCTTCTGTAAGCTTCTTAGAACGAGCTTCGAGCATGGTATTGTGAGTTTAGGCTTTTAAATATACTTTTTCTGTTAGAATTTGTATATCTTTGTATGTGTGAACTCCCTTCTAAATCCCTTAGCTTTTTGTGGGTAGTTTTTAAAACTTTTTGGTTAGTTAAAGTTTATTCCCCTCCCCCCTATGCGTGTGTGAAGGTGTGTGCATGTGGGCCTGTACTCTTTTTTGTTTTCTAATATGTTTGAAGGCCCAAAAGCTGTGTTTTCTAAATGCTCCGAGTGTGGCCATAAGCTGTCCCCAGCAGATGGCCACACTGTGCGTTATTTGCCTGGGGGTTGATCACCTTTCTTCAGGCTGCACTATTTGTGCAGCCTTCAACCCCAGGGCTTTGAGGGGATAGGAGGGCGAAGCTTATCCTTGTGGACCTTTTGCCCCCTGATGCCACTTTGTCCTCCTCTTCCTCTGTGACGCCAGCTGCAGCTGCGGCTGCTGCACCTACCGCCTCCGATCCCCTGGCCGGGACTCAACCTCCCTCTTTGGCCCAGGAGGAAAGGGACGGCAAAAAGAAAGAAAAGAAGGACAGGGAGCGGGAAAAAGAGAGACACAAGAGGCGGTCCGAGTCAGCTCCCTCGGCTCCACCGTCCAAGCAGCTTGCCTCTCCCCTTAAGGTCTCCAGACCTTCCCCCTCCTGGCTCCGTTCTCCACGTTTCTCCCCGGAACCGGAGAAGGAGACCTGGTCACCTTCGAGGTTGTCTAGGCGGCCTTCCCGGCCGGCCTCATCGGCCTTGTCCAGATCAATGAGGAGTTTATCCGACGGGGGGAGCTCGACCCCTTTTTTTGCCCCCATTGCTCCTTCTCCAACCCGCTATCAGGGTTCGGAGCTGTCGGATCCGACTAGCGTCGGAGCCGGGGTGGTGTCGGCGCTGACAGTGTTTCCTACTTCGGCGCCGACTGTACCCTCGAGTCTGTCGGATCTGTTTTCGGATCCGAGCTCTCGGGGCTGTGAGTTGAGTATCGGATCTGGAGGGGTTAGTGGGCCTTCGACTCCGTTGAGGTCGGAGCACACTACCTTTTCGGATCCAATCGGGTCACCTCCGGCACAGATCCGCACGTTGGATTCGAGGGGACTGCTTTCGGATCCTAGGTAAAGCAGTTCTCCCTCGGCATTCGACATCTTGGAGAGGGTCCTTTCGAGGGATTCAAGGCCCTAGGCTCTTGCTACGGATCCACCTGCCATTCCCTCTCAGACGGGCCTGTCTTCCATCATCCGGCCCCAGGGACAGCCTGCGCCTATGTCCCAGATGGTTCCCGTAGAGGAACAGGACATTGTTGGTGAGGCCTCTTCGGACAGCCCCCCCGAGGAGGTCCCTCACAAACGAAAGTGCAAGAGGAGGCACTTGGAGTCACCTGAGCCCCTCACAGAAGACACGGACTTAGAGGAAGGGGAAGGTTCCCCAAGGTCACCCCCCGAAGATGTCTCCTTCGGAGACATTATGGAAATGTTGTGCATTAGAGGGGGGTGGTCTGCCCAAAAACCTTCCTCAGATGAGTCTTTGTTTCTGGAGGTGTTTGACGCAGGCCCATCTACCTCTTGGGTGTCCCCTCCTGCTGACCCCCCTGGTGGACCTCATAACTACTAGGGCATGGAAGGAGCCGGACACTGTAGAGCTAGTACCCAAGATACCGGACAGCATACACAGCCCTCCCACGGACAGGACAGTTTGGAGCAAGGGTGCCCCAGTGGATGCCATGGTGGTGGTGGCTGCCACTAAAAAGGAATTGGCACAGGAAAGTTCCTCGGTACATCCTCCAGACAAGGAGTCTCGGATGATGGACCGCCTTGGAAAGCGGATGTTCGCTTCAGCAACCTTCTCTGTAGGGTCACTGAACTATATGGCACATGTAATTCGGCTCCAGCAGGACCTGATCAAAGAGTATGCTGGGTCACCCTCAGAGTCCATGTCGGCCGAGGACAAACGGACCTTCTCGGCTCAAATGGCCACTCTCAAGTCGATTGCTAACACATCTATGTGGCTTCTCTCCCATGCCACGGAGGGAATGGCTAGAGCCAGCGGAACATGCGTTGTCTTGCATAGACAGGCCTGGCTCCGTCTCTGCGATTTTGCGGAACCTTTCAAGGTGTCCTTCGCAAACGCCCCTTTTGATGGTTCTACGCTTTTCGGCAAAATGGTCCGCGATATGCTTCTCCAGAGTGAGAAAGATGGGAAAATGTTGTCTGCCGTCGGGATCCACTTCTCGGCTCCTCAGAGGTCCTATTCCAGGAACCAAAAAGGACAAAAGAAAATGTGGTTCCGGAAAGCTCAACAATCCCGTTTCGCTCCGGATCCTTCGTCCTTAAGAGGCAGAGTAGGACAGGGTGGACGCCGGCCCAGAGGCAGAGGGGGGGCCGAAGAATTTTGGGTCGAGAGAACCCTTTTCCGATCAACCCGTGCAGCAGCCCTGAGGGGTTGCCCGACTGCTCCTCTCTGGAGGCAGTCAGGGGGCACTTCTCAGAGCACCTAGCAAATTGGGAGTCCATTACGACAGATCGCTGGGTGCTCCAAATTATATCCAGAGGCTATTCTATCCCTTTCCTAGCCTATCCTCCCTGGTCAGGGAGTCTCCCCGATGTTCCACCCAATCAGAGGGAGGTAGCAGCCTTCGAAATATGAGAGCTGCTAAGAAAAAGAGCCATCCATCATATACCCGTCGGGCAATCCGGATCAGGCTTTTACTCCAGGTTCTTTTTGGTGCCAAAAAAGACGGGGGACTTACGACCCATTCTCGACCTGTCCACACTGAACCTGTCAGTCGCCAAAGAAAAGTTCCGGATGGTCACAATTCAATCCATTCTCCCACTTTTACAGGAGAATAACTGGATGTGCTCGATAGACCTCAAGGATGCGTACTACCACATTCTAATGGACAGGCGATCCAGGAGGTTTCTCTGCTTTCGGCTGGGAGCCAGCCATTATCAGTTCAGAGTCCTACCCTTTGGTCTCACCACAGCCCCCAGGGTGTTCACCAAGGTCATGGCAGTTGTAGGTGCCCACCTGCGGCTTCAGGGAACACAGGTCTTTCCTTACCTGGACGACTGGCTCCTAGCCGCCCCCACCATGCATCAACTATGTTCAGGCAGTGGCTATTTCTTACATCTAGCCCGCCATCTAGGGATCACGATCAACCACAAGAAATCCTCCCTTCAACCTACTCAGATTTTGGAGTTCATAGGGGCCAGGATAGACACTGTACAATCTAGAGTCTTTCTGACGGCGGATAGACTTTGCAATCTAAACCTTCACATTCTGGCTCTTCTACAATCATCAGCCCCCCCCCCCAACAAAACTAGTCCTGAGGGCCCTGGGGTCCATGGCAGCGGCCATCAATCTGTCACCTATCGCATGTCTGAAGATGAGAATCCTTCAATGGACCTTACAGGTTCAATGGTCCATCCTACGTCACCCCCTGTTTACACCTATTCCCCTCAGCAGGATTTGCAGGGAGTCGCTATTTTGGTGGCTCCATTCCAGATACCTCCAGGAAGGGCTCCCCTTCGCTATATCCCCACCCCAAGTCACGGTGACCATGGACGTGTCTCTTCTCGGGTGGGGGGCATTGCATGGGCAGATCCGTCCAAGGCACGTGGACTCACACAAGAGACCTCATTGCATATCATTGTCCTGGAGATGAGGGCGATGCTTCTAGCGTTGCAGGCTCTCTATCCCCTTCTTCCTCCAGGGACTATTGCAATTCAAACAGACAACATGTCGGTAGTCTGGTACATAAACAAACAGGGGGGAACCAGATCTTACCCACTTTGCAGAGAGGCCATGAGAGTGTGGGAATGGGTGATATCAACCAAATGCTTTCTCATAGCAATGCGCATTCTGGGTCAGTCAAACATTTTAGTGGACAGGTTGAGTCGAACGATCCTCTCACCTTACGAGTGGTCTCTGAACCAAGTAGTAGCGGAGCAAATCTTCCTCAGATGGGGTCAACCTTGCTGCGATCTGTTCGCCTCGCCTTCGAACACAAAGTGCAGCGAGTTCTTCGCAGTAATTCCCCCACCAGGGGAAGTCCCCAGAGATGCTCTGGTTCATGCTTGGCCATCCAGTCTTCTGTATGCTTATCCTCCTCTTCCATTAATGACAAAATTCTTGCAGAAAGCTCATCGGTTGGTGAGCAGAGTTATCCTCATAGCCCCATTCTGGCCTCGCCAAACCTGGTTCCCATGTCTACAGTCTCATCTTGTACATCCTCCCTGGATTTTAGATCCCATTCTGGATCTGATCTCTCATCCTTTAGGATTGAAGACCCCCGACCTGGACTACCTCAAGCTCTCAACTTGGTTGATCCAGTTCCATTAATGGCTAGGACTCCCGGTATATCTTCCTCAGTTAAGGCCGTCCTGGTGGCCGCCCATAAACCGTCTACTGGAAAAATCTACAAGAGTAAATGGAAACGTTTCTGTGTCTGGGCGGAGCATAGGAATGTGGATCCCTTCACGGCTCCTATCCCAGCAGTTCTAGACTTTCTATCCCATATTTTTCATCAAGGGGCTAGTTCTTCTACTATTAAAGTTCAGTTGGTTGCTATTTCCCACTACCACGTTGGAAACAGTTTAAGCCCCCTAGCTTCCTCCAAGATTTGCAAAATATTCCTGAAAGGAACCTTTCTGTTAAGACCCCCCTATTAAAGATGCAGTTCCTCCATGGGATCTAACCCTAGTTCTTCAGGCTCTGACTGGTCCCCCTTTTGAACCCGCGGCTTCAGTCGACTTAAAATATGTATCTTGGAAAACGGCCTTCCTGATTGCCATTACCTCAGCTAGGAGGATATCGGAGCTTCACGCTCTTTGCAGTAAGCCTCCATACATCATCTTTCATAAAGACAGGGTTTCCTTCAGGACTAATCCCTCCTTTCTGCCTAAAGTGGTTTCAGAAGCCAATATCAACCAGTCCATCAATCTACCTGTCTTCTTTCCTAATTATCAAAACAAAAGAGAGTATAGACTCCATTGTCTGGATGTTTATAGACAGTTACGATTTTACTTAAACAGAACAGTCGATCTTCGAAAATCAGATCAACGTTTTGTGTCATTTGCTAAACCTTGTCTGGGTAAACCAGTCACTAAAGTAACCTTAGTTAGATGGATTTCCCAATGCATCCTTCTTGCATACAAAAGCTCTGGTCGACCTGAGCCCCTGAGGGTGCGAGCCCATTCTACCCGATCTATGGCTACTTCTGCTGTTTTCTGGTCAAGGGTTTCTTTGGATGACATTTACTCAGCAGTTAGGCTACCTCTCATACCTTTATTACACATTATAAATTGGATTTAATATCCAGGGGACACTCATCTTTTGGCTCTGCAGTGCTTCGGAATATCCTTCCATGAGGACCTCCCAAGTTGTTGGTAGCTGGGGACTCTGTCCCACAGGTTGCTGATCAAATGAAGTTAACTACTTCAGATAAAGAAGTTATGTATTCACCATAACGTTCCATCTGAGTAGGTAACTTCATTTGTCAGCAACCAACCCTCCCTCCATCCCCCGGGCCTTTAGTTCGTTATTAAAGGATCAGGATACGTCACTTCCAGATGACATCAGGTGGAATGTACAATACTCCTTTCTTGTGTTATAGTAATTTTCTATGGCATTATGGCAAACTCAAAATGAGGGTTAGAGGGAGGTGGCAGGGCAATATCGGTAGGGGGGAGGAGCTTGTAGCTTGGATCTTTTAGCTAGGAAAGCTGCCGGCTCGGATCAGAATCAGATCCAATACCCACAGGTTGCTGACAAATGAATTTACCTACTCAGATGGAACGTTATGGTGAGTATATAACTTCTTTTTCAGCACCTGGCATTTGTAAAAAGATTTCTAACTTCACTGGGATACACCATCAACGAAAAGAAATCACAACTGGTGCCCAGCCAACAAATTGTATTCCTGGTGGCAAACTTGAACACAACTTCCTAGACGGCATTCCTCACTCCAGAAAAGCAGGTCCATTTGACAAACTACTTCAAACTAATGGCCAACAAAACCCAGCTGTCTGGAAGGAAAATACTGCAAGCCCTAGGGTTCATGGCCTTATGCATTCTGCTAATTCCATATGCAAGACTGCATATAAGGAAACTTCAATGGTACTTAAAAAGTCTCTGGTGTCAACATTCTCAGGACCTGGCAACAGTGATTCCTATATCATACCTTGTCTAAGGGCATAGTTCCTTTGGTGGGCAGAAGCCACAACAAGGGACTTCCTTTCACTCAACCCCTCACCGCCCAAACCCTGACAACAGATGCATCAGACTATGCATGGGGGACTCACATGGCAGGCAAATGGAGTCCAGAACAAATTCCCCTGCATATCAGTTAAAGAGAGATGCTAGCTGTACAGAGTGCTCTGACAGTCTTCAAATACCTTATCATTCCAAGACAGCTCCTGATAAAGACAGACAACACCACAGTTATGTGGTACATAAACCAGCAGGGCGGGACTCCTTCTTACCCACTCTGCAGGTTAGCCATGGCTTTGTGAAACACAGCCTTGAGCATCCAAGTGCACCTACAAGCTCAATTCCCACCAGGCAAACAAAATTCACTGGCAGATGACTTAAGCAGAAATCTACTGGACCCTCACGAGTGGAAACTAGAACCCAGCTCATTAAAACTTCTAACCCAGAGGTGGGGAACTCCGGAGGTAAACCTTTTTGCCTCCCCCCAAAACCACCAATTGAACAAATTTTGCACCAGGAACCCTCACAGCAGAGCCTGTAAGGTGGACGCCCTATCCTTTACATGGGAAAACCTATCAATTTATGCCTTTCCTCCTCTGCCCCTCCTCTCAAAAGTACTACTCAAGATCAAACAGGACAGGCCAAGGGCAATCCTTATTGCACCAAACTGGCCATGCTAGCACTGGTACCCACTCCTACGCAGTCTGACAGCAGTGCCACCTTGGCACTTACATCAGACACCTTCCCTGCTGTCTCAGCAGGAGGGACAGATTTTGCATCCACAGCTGCAAACCCTAAACCTTGTAGCCTGGCTTATCCCATGAGTACACCACCTGCATCCCTCAGCAAACAGGTGCTGGATGTCATCCTTGAGTCCAGAAAGCCCAGTACTAGGAAATCCTATGCTGAAAAGTAGAAAATATATTGTTCTTGGAGTCAGTCTTAAGGAAAGGACACAGCTGTGCCCAACTTGCCTCAAATCCTTGATTACCTAGCAGAGCTGCTCCACAGAGGCCTATCCTTCTCATCCATTAAGATTCATGCCTCTGCCATCTCAGCTCATTATAATACTGATCCTCCTCTCTTTTCTCACCCTCTCATCAAGCAGATGTTCTTCATGTTTCACTGTTGCAGTCATCACATTTGGGTTATCTGCTTGCAGGTAGCCCTCAGTTGGCCTGATTAACAAAGTCTTGGGTCCTGCGTCGGTTGCTGTCCCTTCTTCCATGCCGTGAGGTCATCAGGGGTATAAAACATGCGGCCGAAACCATTACATCAGTCTTTCTTGCCATGCGGTGCCCAAAGCAGAAGCAGTTCGCAAGTGCCAGTCGGCCAACTCCTGAAATTTTCGTTTTCGAGTTTCAGAACTGAAGTCTTCAGCTAAAAGCTAAGTACCCTGTTGGGGAAACTTTTTGCTTTTCTTGCTCTTAACCAATGTCAGTAAAAGTAAATAATTGCATTACTTGTGGAAAGCAAATACCTCATAAAGATTTTCATTCGTACTGTATTCCTTGCCTAGGCCCAGACCACGACGTACCTCGCTGTCGGTTTTGTGCCTTATTTAAACCACGAACTATCCGTTGTCGGTATATTTACACTTCTAAATACTTTGGTGCTCGGTTCAATTATCCTGATATGTCTTCGGTCAGCCATACGACTACCAACATTCCAAAAAAACGCAAAGATAAAGAAAGAGACAGGCCACCTAGGTCCAAAGCTGGCGACGACGCTTCTCTTAAGCCAGTCACTAGTTCGCTGGTATTCAGTGAGGCGCTTTCGCAGCCCCAGATACCCGCTACTTCTGATTCACAGGCCTCTACTGAGACCCATTCCGGAGTCCAGTATGCTGCAAGATGCTTCAACTGTGGAGCCTGCTGATGTCTCTACCTTGGATGGGTCCAGAGCCGCTGTGTAGGCACCGGCTTCTGAGGGTGTATTCAGGCCTACTGACTTTCATATTAAACCGACGCCATCATCTTCTTCAAGGCCTAAAACTTGAACCATGCCTAAAAAACTGAAGCCCAAACCGCATGGTCAGGCCTCTATGTCTAAAAAAACAGATAAGAATGGCTGAAGACCATATTACTTTAATCAGGGGAAGCCAGCCTTCCCCCTCTAAGAGACCTAGGACTGAGTTTGTTTTTGATACTTCCGACCAGGATTCTGAATTTTCTGTTTCTTCTGATGACCTTTACCCTTATCTACCTATAAGGATTCTGAAGCTGAGGACTCCATTCCCTCTGCTTCCCCCCCAGAGGATTTCTCTTTTGGTGAAACCTTGCATACTCTCAGGGAGCATTTTCGTTGGGAAAGTCAGGATTTCTCTGATTATAAAAAGAGGCTTAGGGATTTCTTACTCCTGCCCCAGCACAGGCCTTTAGCCATACCTCCTGTACTAGACATTGCTGATGATGCATTTGCAGAATCTAGCTTGGCCCCTGACTCTTTACCTCCTGCTCCCAGGAAACCTGATAGATATTACAGGGTTCCTGACTCTCACAAGTTCCTTTTCAAAAATCCTACTGCGGATCCTGAGACCATTTCACAGGGGCCCAAGGGCATTAAAGCTACTACTGCCAAAAATCGTACCCCCTCTGATAGAGACTCCAGGACGCTGGATAGATGGGGTAAGAAGGTATACACTTCTGCAACTTTGGCAATTAGGGCCTTAAACTGCCAGTTTCATATGTTGAAGTATCAGCAGCATATTATTAGATTGCTTAAACAGAAAATGATGTTGTTTCCTGATTGTGCTGAAAATAAGGATTTACAGGATTTATTGCATTCAGCAGAACAGGTTGGAAAACATACTTTGCAATGTGGTTTTGACTCTGTATAGGCATCTTGTAGGGCTGCTGTAACTGGGTCTGTTGAGCAGCAATCCCTACCAGATTATGCTAAAGCAAAATTACTGGATGCTCCCCTAAACCAGGACCGCCTGTTTGGCAACAAAGCAGAAAAAGTTCTTAAAAAGATGGAAGAAAAAGCTAAATCTATGCAAATTGTTAAAGATTTTTTACAAGTACAACCTCCACGATTTAGTAGGCATTAGCCTTCCAAGAATTGGTCCTTTCCTGCCTCTTCCAGACCTTTTAAGTCCAAACCCAGATCCAGCAGAGCTCCCAGACTGCAGTCCCAGGGTATGCACAGGACTAAGCAGTGGGGGGGCCTCCACATCCAAATCTGGGAGTAATAAGACTCCCCCTATGGTAAACTGTCTCAATGACTTCCTTTTAAAATTTCCAAGCACTTATCAACTGACTACCCCTTTGGGGGGAAAGATTGCTCTTCATGCAAAGAACTGGGAACTCATTACCCAGGACAAATGGGTTTTAAATATAGTGTCCCAGGGATACAGATTTCACTTCCACACGTTGCCAACACCAAGCAGGTGGCCAGACCTACCCCAAAATCAGTGGGCAGAGGCCCAAAAACAAGTACCTTCTCTCTTAAGCATGGGGGCTATTCATTTGGTACCAGAAGAGGAAAAGGAACAAGGTTTCTACTCGAGATTTTTCCTGGAGATTCCAAAATTCAAGATGTTGACTCTTCACCAGTTGCTTCCTATGCTACGCAAAGATGCCTGGTTGGCAACACTAGATTTAAAAGAAGCGTCCCTGCATATCCCAATCAGAGAACCCTGCAGAAGATACCTACGCGTCAAAGCAGGCTGCACAGTTCTCTGCACTGCCCTTTGGCTTATCTACTGCACCGAGGGTATTCACAAAGTGCCTAGCTCCAGTTATTGCATTTTGCAGGCAAAGAAATATTCAAATATACCCATAACTGGATGATTGTCTAATTCAGGCAGAAAGCCAGGACATACTTTTGAATCATCTGGCCTTTGTACAAAGGGTTCTAACTTGTCTGGGGTACACCATAAATGAAAAGAAATCACACCTGGTATCCTGTCAACAAATTATTTTCCTGGGAGCAAGCTTGAGTACAACTTTCCAGATGGCTTTCCTCACGCCAGAGAAACAAATTCATTTGACAACCTACTTCAAACAAGTGGTCACAAAAATCCTGCTGTCTGAAAGACAAATACTGCAAGCCTTGGGTTCATGGCCTCCTGCATTTTTCTAATTCCATATGCAAGACTGCATATGAGGAAACTACAGTGGTATCTAAAAGGCCTATGGTGTCAACATTCTCAGGATCTAGAAGCAATGATTCCTGTCATACCTTGCCTAGGCCTGCCACCAAAACAAGGCACTACCTTTCACACCACCCCCTGCCGCCCAAACCCTAACAAAAGACGCATCAGACTGTTCATGGTGGGCTCACCTGGCAGGAAAGTGCATTCAGAGCAAATGAAACCCAAGTCAAATGCACCTGCACATCAATCAAAAAGAAATGTTAGCTGTACAGAATGCTCTGACAGCCTTCAAGGACTACATTCTTCCAGGACAACTAATGGTAAAGATGGACAACACCAGTGTTATGTGTTATGTACCACATAGCAGTGGTGTTATGTACCACATAACACCACTGTTATGTGGTACATAAACAAGCAGGGGGGTACACATTCTTACCCCCCTTTGCAGACTAGCCATGGTTTTGTGGAACACATCCTTAAGCTACCAAGTGCACCTACAAGCTCAATTCCTGCCAGGAAAATTAAATACACTGGCAGATGGACTAAGCAGAAACCTCATGGACCCACACGAGTGGAAACTGGAACCAAGGATTTTCAACATGTTGACAAGCAAATGGGGGAGCCCAGATATAGACCTGTTTGCCTCTCCCCAGAACTACCAACTGAACAAATTTTGCATAAGGACTCCCCACAAACAAGCCTGGAAAGTGGATGCTCTGTCCTTCAGCTGGAAAAACCTATCAGTCTATGCCTCCCCCCCCCGCCTCTGCTCTCCAAAGTACTACTAAAAATCAAACAGGACAAACCAAGGATGATTTTGATTGCTCCAGACTGGCCACACCAACACTGGTACTCCCTCCTGTGCAGTGTGCCAGGGTTATCCCCATGGCACCTGCCTCAGACACCTTCCCTGTTGTCTTAGCAGGAGAACCAGATTCTGCACCCTCAGCTTTCTACGCTGAACCTAGCAGCCTGGCTAATGACCTAATCTCTCCTTTACCATCCCTCAGTAAACCTGTGATGGATATTATTTTAGAGGCAAGGAGGCCTAGTACTAGAAAATCTTATGCTGAAAAACGGAAACAATTCTGTGCCTGGAACCAATCTCAAGGGATGAGCACAGCAGCACCCAATTTACCTCAGATTTTATAATACTTAACTGAGATGCTTCACAAGGGCCTGTCTTTTTCCTCCTTCAAAATTCACACCTCAGCCATTTCAGCTCATTATAACACAGAACCTCCCCTCTTCTCTCATCCACTGCTCAAGCAGTTCCTCAGAGGGGCCAAAAATTTGAGACCACCCAGGAGAGCTCCAACCCCAGCCTGGGACCTTAACTTTGTCTTGGAGAAACTCATTTTACCTCCTTTTGAGCCAGCTGCTACTGCAGACTTAAAATTTCTTTCTTGGAAAACAGCTTTCCTTTTAGCAATCACTTCAGCTAGAAGGGTATCTGAATTACAGGCCCTTATGGCAGTGGAGCCTTTTATCATCCTTCATGCGGACAGGGTGTCCCTCAGAACCTCTACCCTTCATGCCCAAGGTGGTATCCAGTGTGGCTCTTAATCAGTCCATTAATTTGAAAACCTTCTTTCCCAATCCACAGAATAAAGGGGAACGGATACTGCATTCCTTAGATGTGCACAGACAACTTAGATTCTACTTGGACAGGACTAAATTCAAAGGGAATCTGAAAAACTGCTGGTGGCATTTGCTGCAGGGGCAGAGGGGAAGGCTGTTTCAAAGCAAACCATTTCTAAATGCTTAAGCCATTGCATTCATTTCTGCTATAAGCACTGTGGAAAACCTATTCCGTAAGGGATCAGACCTTACTCCACCAGGGCTGCATCTACCTCTACAGCCTTTCTCAGAGGAGTCCCTACCAGGGACATCCTAGAAGCTGCTACCTGGAGTTCTGTACATACTTTCACCAAACATTATGCTTTGCCAATTTTCTCTAAATCCAGAGCTGGCTTTGCCACTGCAGTCTTGCAGGGCCTTATAGCTGGTCCTAATGCTATCTAAATTCCTCCTCCCAACCATAGATTTGGGAATCTACCCAAATGTAATGACTGCAACAGTGAAACACGAAGAACATAGTACAGTTGTGTACACTAACCGTAAATGTAGATGTTCGAGTGTATTCACTGTTGCAGTCCTGGTTACCCTCCCTCCAGCCCCCTGACTTCTTTCGTCTACACCTCTACTTTCCTTTACTATGCTTAAAAGCCTTTTTGGTGTATTTGCTTTTTTGTTGGAAGTATATCTTTGTACTTTTATATTTAATTGCTTCCCATTGGGGGGGCACCTGACAAGAAAAACTGATGTAATGGTGTCGGCTGCATGTTTTATACCTCTGACGACCTGACGTCATGGAAGAAGGGACAGCAACCGACACAGGACTCAAGACTTTGTTAATCAGGCCGACTGAGGGCTACCTGCAAGCAGAAAACCCAAATGTAATGACTGCAACAGTGAATACACTCGAACATCTACATTTATGGTAAGTGTAGACAACTGTACTTTCTGCTGTCTTGTTCTCAGGCATTCGTTTGTGATGCTGCCATTTGATCGTACATATGGTTATGCTATAGCTTTTGCTCAAGGTCTGCTTATTAATGTCTCCACTCAGAATGTGGATGTAAAGTTTGGTATTCTGCCATTTAATTTGCTTTTAAGACGAGGTATTCATATATTATAGCAAAGATGTGAGGTGGTAGATGACTGAAGTTCACAGACTTAGCAGTAACAACCACCCCTTCCCCCATTTTGGATATTCTTTGGTTTCTTTACAGGTCCATTTATTTCTCATGTTAGTCCCTGTGCTGTGTTGGAGTAAAACTTGATAGCCGGTGATACTGAACCTTCCTAAGCTGATAGTTCCACCATCAGGATTAGTGAATTAGGCTTTTACCAGGAAACCATACTGATTGATGGAACAAAGAAGTAAGATGTTGAGTTGCATGACTTAAGGCAGTTACTTTAAACGTTTGTGTTATCTGCTGTCCTGTACCAGCCTGTGTGGTTGGTGAGCAGTTTACCTGGAAAAGTTCCATGTGATAAATAGTGTGAACAGTGTGCTTTGGAACGACCTGTGTTGCCCTTGTCAGTGTTTAATGATGGTAGTTAGTTAATCCATTAGTCACTTGACTGTGTTCCTTTTTGTCATCAACCCTACTTTCTGTAGCGTGTTTACAGTTTTACTGTCTTAAGACACAATGTGTAGCACAATGATTGGCAATATTTTATTAACACTTAATATATTATGAGACGGTTTCAAGCATTTTCAGGAAATAAAGTAAATGAAGATGAAACAAAGACTAAAGTTGTACACTGTACCCATTGATCCCCATGGACTGTATATAAAACTAAAGGAACAAACATTTTCACTGCTTGTATCTGACTGTCCATATCCATAGTCAGTAATTTCCAGCTTCTCAATTTTTGTATTATTTTTGTTTACTCCCTTCCCACATATCCTTAACTGCCTTAGTAGAATCCTTTTTAATCAATACACCTAAATACTTTATCCTATCATGTCTCCATAAATCTCGTTTACTGGTTCAGCAATACTCAGAATTAGGAGGGCATGATAAGATGAAGTGTAAAAATTTAATAAAGGAGTTACAAAAACACTAAACGTATTGTAGTTTACATTGGCCTTTAATGCATCTCTTTTCGCAGATCTGCAATTCATTTAATTTCACTGCTTATTAGCTTAGATTTCTGAGGTATGATATATTGTTGCTTTTCTTACTATACAGAAGATGTTTATGCATTTTTCTGCTTACCTTGTAAATGTCTTCATACATTGTATGCATTAGTTAATCATGTTGTATATGTTATTTAGCCATAAGGACAGGAGGTGGCTGAAAAGGTCTTGTACCAGTTCATCAGCTCAGTAAACAGGCTTTAATCAAATTGGAAGTGGAATCTTATTACTCTGTGGAAAATGGTGTGGTTTGTTTTGCTCACCAACAGACGTCTTGCCAGAAAGAGGCACAATTCGTAGGTACTGCTAGCTGGGAACAAGTGTTCATCTGCTATACATTTTTTTTTTTTTTTTTTTATCCACAAATCATTTGGACTTTGAATCATGATATCTCAGTTTGCCTTCTTTTGTTAGCCCTGATAACCCCTGACTCCAGATTTGGTTTGATCATTGCCACTGGCCTGTTTTGCAGACATTATCTATACAGCCAGTCAGAGCTCAATGGCTGCCAGTCATTACTCATCCCTACTGCAGTCAGTGTTTTTGCCAATTGGATGCCTCAGGGATGGCTTTAATACCTCTCTAGTTGGTATGAAGACATCCAAACCAAAGGGTAAAAAAGGTCACCAGACAAACCACTCAGTAAAAACTGCAAGAAAATCCCAGCCAAGCTAGAGTTCTCACTGTGTAATACCTTAATCCTCATGTAATGAAGGCCCCTGGGATATATGCATGTGTACGGTTTGGCTTTATTGGCCTGAATGTACCATAAAGACTTAAAAAGAAAAAGTCATGGGGATTCATAAGCCATGTAGCTGAAACACTGCATGTCCTTTCCTTACAGGGTCATTTACATGTATCCCATGGGCCTCCATTACAGGAGGTTTGAGGTAAAATAGTGAAAACTCTAGCTTTGCTGTTTTTTTTTTCTTGCATTTCTTTTGCCATAAAGACATTTCAGCCATCTGCTGTCCTCATACATGCTTCAGACTATACTGCCTTGTGGGAAACGCACATTTAGTATGAAGCACATACCAATTGACAGACATATGAAGCAGGACCTACCTTTGCCCAGCAAAGCCTTTGCCAGCCTGATGAAACAGATGGAGTGATGACGGATATTACGGAGAAGTCAGAGTTGCAGCAAATGTCTTCCTCCGAGGCTTCTTTTATGGTAAGTACCTCATAGAAATAGCACTACAGAATGTATGGTCAGTGTCCCAAAGAAATACTTTTTACTTCAGTATTCTGCAACTTTAATCTGACAAAATGACTAAACTTTGCTTTTAACATAAATCTGAAGTAGCATATTTTCTTTTTCACAGCTCTTTTTCTATGATTTGTGTAAGCATAGAAAATTACTGAAAATATTTCAAATTTTCTGTTAAAATTGACATTTTGATGTAATAACTTCTGTTTCCTTAATTAGAAAGTAAAGATGATGATAAAATAGTCAGTTACCACTGGGAAGAAGTGAAAGGCCCTCTAAGAGATGAGAAGGTGTCTGTTGACACTGCCATACTGAAACTGACAAATCTGGTTCCTGGGAATTATACATTCAGGTAAGGAGTTTGTTTTGTGACCATAGCCACCATTTTTGTCTGTTGTATTTGTGTGAACAATTTGAGTAAGGGGTACAAATAGACTGGCAATTTTATTTGGTAACTTGTATTTTTTTCTAAATTCTGCTCATTGGGTTTCAAGAATGCATAAAAAGAAAACCACATACAACCGAAATACAACTAAAATCTGTGGCATGCAAGAAGAAAACGTGTTCCTTGTTCACATTAGTTATGATTCTTTACAATAGATTGTACCACTATACCATTAGATGAAATGGTTACCCTTAAGAAAATTAATTCAGGTTTTAGATCCCCTAGTGCCTGTAGAGTATTAGTTCTTACACTATTACTCATACACTGAACAATCACTGCACTTACTGCATAACACCCAAACTGTCTGTAACAAGTCTGCTCCCTCCTTTTTCCCCCATAGGATTTACCGTGTTTGACAACTCGCAGTCAACTTTTGTCTAAGTTCCCGCTTGTATTTCACTTTACCCAGGTGCTAACCTCTTCCTCGTTTACCTGTTTAATTCCCCTTTCCAACTCCTTATCAACTCTCTCTTTCTCCCTTAAGGCAGCCTACTGTAAGTAACAATTCTCTTTATTCTTCTTATTTTGACCATTCTTCACTCTCTTCCCCTACATCAGACAGCCATTACAGCCACATGACTTTTATATGTTTCATAAGTTTTATCCACAGTCCTGTATGCCGTTCCCAGCAGTACTGAGCCTCTTTGCACTCCTACCACATGTGCAGGTTATGTATTTTAACGTCTTCACATCACTAGTATTTACTTTCTGTCCAAAAATTTTCCTTTCAAAGTCTCTTAGGTGTCCTGCACCATCTGTGTAATAGTTTGAGATGCATATCATGCACAAGGCCTGTTTCCTTATCCTCTTTGCCATCTTACAATTTTCTTCTGACACTTAATCCCTCTGACAAAGAAATATTTCTTTCATCCATTGCTTTCTAACCATCTCCACATCTCCAAACCATTCCATCCTTCTCAGATCATTTTACACTATTATGATTTGACTTTTCTTTTTCATTGCACACTTTTTTCACCATATATATTTCTCATTTGTCTTTTATAATACCTCCTAAGCCCTCACATACTTTGCCATAGTATGTATTGCTCTCTACAGAAACCAGTCCCATTTCTCAATACAATATTGATCCCTCAAACTCTGAAAAGTAATTAACGATGTCCTTTTGTTCCTGTATTGCAGTATTCATTACACG
Source organism: Protopterus annectens (assembly GCF_019279795.1). Taxonomy (NCBI): domain Eukaryota; kingdom Metazoa; phylum Chordata; order Ceratodontiformes; family Protopteridae; genus Protopterus; species Protopterus annectens. The sequence goes on along the minus strand of NC_056727.1, from coordinate 887,466,094 downwards.
AGGGATTCCCTGTCATAAACGATCCTGAACCCAACTTAACCCTTTCATTCCCAGTAATTTAATACACTCTTAAACGTTCTCCTTGATTTGTGTACAGAACTTCTTTAATTTTATACTTCACTTATCCCGATGATAACCTGGCCTCCCATCAATTTATCAAGTACTTTCATTGTTTCCTTTTAATTTCATGAATCAGCCCTTCCTGTGATTTCTCCATTTTCCATTTCTTCCATTTCAGTCCTACCACCTCCCTCCCACAATTTGTGATTAAATCAGAGATAAATTATTATTTTGAAAAAGATGGCTAGAGTTCCGAAAAGCGAAGTACAAAAGATTATTTTATCTGTTCAAACAATCACCTTTTATTTTTTGTTATGGTAGTTGTCCATTAACTAAAAATTGCATTAAAATTAAAGCAGCAGAGATATCAGAATAGAAGAGTGGTGATTCTGTTACTGAAAGACAGAAAAGAATTTACATTTTGGAACATTGTTAGTCTCTGGCAATAGTATAACACTCAATTTCTTCTTATCTGTGTCAGCCAGTTATTGGCTTGAGTAATATCTTTCTTGTGTCATTTCACCTTTTGCTTTAGTAGGCATGGGTCACTAAAGCTAGCCATATGTCTCTCCATTTTCATTTTGTCATCAGAACTATTAGTCACTTGACTGTATTCCTGTTTGCCATCAACTTTTTAGTTGCTTTGAGAAGACTTTCAGTACTTGAAAACATTATGTTTGTAGAATCTTACAGAAAAATGCATTGTGATAATGTTCTGTCTCAAGATAATTTTTAAAGTATACAGTGGCAGTATCATTTACAACATAGTTTTTAAATAAATTGCATCTGTGGTAGACAGATGACCCCAAAATATTTTAATTCAGATGGTCATTTTGTTTAGGTGCAGCTCATCTCACAGATGACCGAGTTTCATCCATTAAAAAATAAAATAAAATTGGGTACCTGAAAGCCTTTGAATCTTACCCTTTGAAGGAAAAAAACAAAAAAAAAATTGCAGAAGGTAGAGGTTGGAAATGGTGAAAACTGCGAAACAGACTGGCACTGGAAAATTCTTATAAGAAAGAAAGAAAAGAAGAAACATCAAATAAGTAATGAAGTATTGGGAAAAGAAAACTACTTCAATAAAGGATGAAGAGTAGAAAAAAATTTGCTCACAGTGATTAAAATGAATAAGAATTCTCTGCACTGATAGGGGTATTGGTAAAGGAAGATCTTGAAGACCAAGATGTAAATCCATCTAGTTATAGCAGACCATTCTACTAGAGATTACTTACTCTACTGGATAAAAAAAATTATGGCATACCAATAAATTACTTTCTCTTAGTAACTCCAGCGTCTCATTTATGTTTGCAAGTATGTCAGTCAGTTTCTGCAGACATGGTAACTCTGCAGCCTGTCTTGTTAGACAGTCGTACGCAGAGCACTTTGACCTGTACCTCTGTCCATTATCCAGGAGGGAGGAGAAGTACTGACATGGCTTTCCTTATTTAATGTCTAGATTGTACCACTTGTCTTTTCCATCTGAAAAAGTTTCCTGTGTTGCAGTGTTTTACATGGAACATATATTCTACCTTGGAGCCTTACATTCATGTGGATAACCATCAGTCTTTTTACTCTGTTTTTAATCTGGAAGATGCTAGAATTGGGGAGACTACTCAGTTGATGAGTGGGGTTTACAAGTGAAATACAGAAGATTTCTATCCCAAAAAATGTAATTTACATTTTTTGGGATAGAGGGCTCAAACAGATGCCATATGCTGCCCGGTTAAAGAAACTCCAGCTCTACTCAGTAGCATACCGCCTGTTCAGAGGCGATCTGTGCCTGACGTATAAAGCCATGTCCAACCCGGAATTAATGGACATGCTGCACCTTAGAAAATCCAAATCCCATCGAGCTACGTGCTCAAGAGACTTGAACCTCAGCACTGAAATAAATAGGACATGCTGGAGGGACAGATTCATAACCCAGAGGCTCCCTTCACTCTGGAATAAAATCCCAGTCCAGGTTAGACAGAGTCCCTCATTGACTCTTTTCAAGAGGAATCTTGATGAGTGGATGGGAGATCGTAGGTTTACCCCGGGTATCACTTCTGTGTCACTGTTAGACAAAGGCACAGTGTACTAACCTCGAAAAAAGGCATAGCAAAATAAATTTAAAATGGGTGGCGAAAGCCAAACACATTCTGGCTAGGCTTATAAATGCCCTAGGGCAGATAGCCTAGTATGAACCTATGAACACGTACCTAAAGGTTGAACGCTCTCAGCTTTGACTAGCGTGTCCCCTATTGAATTTTATACAGGACATTTCCTTGGCAGTATTTGCAGTATTTGACTCTAAGCTAGTGTTATACATCTGGGGTACTAGACTGGATAGAGCAAGGGTGTCCAACCTTTATAGCTTAAGGGCCACTTACCATACTTGGAAAGGTTTGGGGGGGGGGCACATTACCATGTCCAACATGTATCTGTCCATTCAAAACAATTTGTTATAGGATGTACTGAAGACCAGATAAAATGCCTTAATGGGCCTGATTGTGCCCCCCCCCCCCGGTAAAACACAATAACAGACATACTGGCTTTGTTACTGCTCAGTCAGCAGTAGGCAGCTCTTACTACCGAAGGAACAGGAAAAAAAATGCATTGCTTTACCATTTTGTCTGTCAAGGAATTAAAGATCCCAGGTAGGTTGTGTAAAAGTGTGTATGTCAAAGCAACTCTGGATGTAAGCTGTATTAATTGTCTTACACACATGACCCAATATAAAAGCAAAGTAAAACATCAACTTATTGATGCCTTGAGTATTTTTTCAGAGTCTGAAGGTTAGCGCAGACACTAAAATTAATTACTAATGCAGTCATGCCTAGCAGACGGATGGCATAATGTGTCTGTGTTGCAGCAGATGCTGCCATGAGGGCCTCTGCCATGTGCTTCATTAGTGTCAGCAGTGAGGCATTCCTGTATCAGTTCAAGTACTGACTTGATGATGTGAGAGCAGAATTAATGGATGTTTTTGTAAACCCACATACCCAAATTTGTAAGTCAACTCTAAATATTCTGGCTGTACTAGAATAGAAGACAAACATTGTATTTGTATCTCCTAGTACTCTATTAACCTTCCTTCCTTCTAAAAGCACTTTTAATGAGAGACAAAAATATAAACAAAAAATAATTGACTTCAGCAATTGGCTTAGCTTGTGGTGATAGTTTGGGGGGATCCAGCATCTCCTGGGAAGATATGATGTCCTTCAAGGATGCATCTGCAGTCCTAACAAATGGGTTGTCCTGCCTCAGGCAGCCCTTCGGTCGGCCGGATTCCAAAGTCTGGGTCTGGCCTCGGCTGATGTCGCACTTCACCCGACGTAACTGCGGCTGTCAATTGGGTATAAAGGTATCAGCCGACGCCATTTTCCTCAGTCTTTCTTGCCGCGCGGTGCCCGAAGCAGAAGCTGTTCGCAAGTGCTGGTCGGTCAGATCCAGAGTTTTCTACTACCGAAGACTTCTAAAAAGCTAAGTACCCCGTTGGGGACTCTTTCTTGCCTCAGCCGATGTCAGAAAAAGTAAATAATTGTTTAACTTGTGGGAAACAAATACCTCATAAGGATTTCCACTCTTACTGCCTTCCTTGCTTAGGCCCAGACCACGAAGTAGCAGCTTGTCTAGCCTGTGCTTCCTTCAACCGACAGACACTTAGACGTCGGTCGGAGTTTGCGGAGGAGTTTTTTGGTCCCGCTTTTGCTTACAAAATGCCGTCGGATACTCTGACTTCGCATTTAGCTAAAAAGCGTAAGGAAAAGGACCGACACTCGCGGTCCGCGGTTTCGGCCCAAACCACGGTTAAGCCTACCGCGAGTGTCTCGGTTTCGGCTGAAACCGAGTCCACGGTTCTTCCTTCGGCCGAAAACATTCCTTCTGCAACCGAGGCCTCACACAGCATGGCTGAATCTGCTACTGAAATTTCTCCTGCTGTAGCAGGCACCCAGGATTTATCAGATACTATTCCTTTGGACATATCTACTCCTGCACGTGGAGCTGCTAGGCCCCCTGCATCCATGTCTATCAAGGCTTTCTCTAGGGCTAAAGCAGCTAAATCTTCTAAGGCCTTGCCTTCTAAAACCCCCTCACACAGGCCTAGCTCTAGTTCCCAAATGCTTAGCCTGGCAGAGGATCTCATTTCTTTGATCAGGGGATCCCAACCTCACCCTGACAGGGCCTCTCATCCCCCTCCAGAGAAGAGGCCTAGAGCAGAGCCCCCTGAACCAGTTTCTACGGATTATTCTGATGATGATTCAGAAAACTCAAATCCTCCTGAAGGCCCTTATTCTCCATATGAGGATTCTGATGCAGAAGACCCCATTCCTTCTGCCTCTCCTCCTGAGGAATTTTCTTTTGGGGAAACCTTGCATGCTATGAGGGAACAATTTCAATGGCAGGGCCAGGATTTTTCAGATTCAAGGAAACGGCTCAGGACCTTTTTGCATTTGCCACAGCATAGGCCTTTAGCCATTCCTCCAGTACTAACAGTTGTGGATGATGCATTCAATGATGCTTGTACTGCCCCTGACTCTCTTCCTCCGGCCCCTGCTAAGCCCGACAGATTCTACAGGGTCCCGGACACACATTATCACCTGTATAAGGCCCCTATTGCAGATCCTGAAACTATTTCTCAAGGCCCCAAAGCTGTAGCAACTACCAAAAACCCTCTCCCCTCTGAAAGAGAATCTAGAGCTTTAGAGAGATGGGGTAAAAAAGTTTATACTTCTGCTACTCTTTCGGCTAGGGCTTTAAACTGTCAATTCCACATGATTCAGTATCAGGAATTTTTGTTAGATCAGTTAAATAAAAAACTATCTTCTCCTGAACCTATAGACTGTAAGTCCCTTCAGGATTTGGTACATAACACTCAGCAGGTCAGTAATCATTCCTTAAAATGCGGCTATGATGCACTGGAGGCTTCCTTTAGATCAGCTATGACTGGTACAGTGATCAGAAGGCATGCATGGTTAAAAGAGCAATCCTTACCAGACCATGTAAAGTCAAAGCTCCTAGATGCTCCCATGGAGAAACTCAGTTTGTTTGGCTCCCTGCACAGCAAGTGTTAAAGAAGGTGGAGGAAAAAGCAAAATCTGTCCAAACAGTCAAGGACTTCTTACAGGTCCAGCCTCCCAGGTTTAGTAGAAATTGGCCTTCGAAGAATTGGTCCTTTCCAGACACCAGAGCACAGAGAGGCAGAAATAGGCACTCAAGAGGCAGAGGTCAATCCAGAGGTGCCTACAGGGGACGTCAGTGGCAGCCTAACAACCAGAGAAGTACTGCCACAGATCCAGTTACTACTATTTCCACAGGACAGTCACAGTGACTTGGCTCTGATACCGCCTACCAGGGAACAACTGGAAGCACCCTTAGGCGGAAAGCTAGCCTTATTTACAGTAAACTGGCATTATATTACAGGAGACAAATGGATTTTACAGACAATAGACAAAGGATACAGGTTTCACTTCCATACTCTACCAAGGAAGAGAGGAATGCCAAACCTACCACCAAACCAAAAGACAAACACTCTAGAACAAATTAATCACTTACTAAGGATGAGAGCTATAGAAAAGGTACCGGCTATGGAACAAGGACAAGGATTTTATTCCAGACTTTTCCTGGTGCCAAGAAAAGAAAACCAATGGAGGCCTATTCTCGACCTGTCCGCTCTCAACACATATCTCATTGTTCCAAAATTCAAAATGCTGACCCTACAGCACCTTCTTCCCATGCTGGGCAAGGAGGCTTGGCTGGTGACTCTAGATCTCAAGGAGGCATACCTGCACGTCCCTATTCGACCAGATTGCAGAAGATACCTCAGATTTCTTGCAGGATCAGAGCATTATCAATTCTCAGCATTGCCCTTTGGCTTATCTACTGCGCCCAGAGTATTCACGAAATGCCTGGCATCAGTAATTGCTCATTGCAGGCTTCAGGGAATTCAAATTTATCCATACCTGGACGACTGCCTGCTACAAGCGGACAACAAGATCAAATTAACAAAATATTTGGAAAAGGTTATTCAACTACTGCAGGCCTTGGGATACACAGTCAACATAAAAAAGTCAAGGCTGGTACCATCCCAAAGGATTACATTCTTGGGTGCAGAACTGGACACATTAAATCAAGTGGCATTTCTCACAGCAGAAAAACAAAAAGAACTACCACTCTATTTCAAGGCATTAACAAAGCAGAACCAGCTTACAGCAAGGAAAATCCTGCAAGCCCTGGGTTACATGGCATCCTGCATAATATTGATCCCACATGCCAGACTGCATATGAGGAAGTTGCAATGGTACCTAAGGAATTTATGGTCTCAGCACAAGCACAGCCTAGAAACCCAAATTCCAATAATTCCATGCCTGAAGCAAGAATTCCTGTGGTGGGCTCAGGCCTGTCAGTTGAACAAAGGACTGCCTTTCCACAACCCTCACCCAAGCCAGACTATCACCACGGATGCCTCAGACCTCGGTTGGGGGGTGCACATGGCAGACAAGTGTATACAAGGCTTATGGACACAGGACCAGCTGAACCTACACATAAATCAAAAAGAGATGCTGGCAGTGAAACAGGCAATTCGGACATTGAGACCGTTTCTACAACAGGGTCATTTGCTGATAAGGACGGACAACACCACAGTTATGTGGTATATCAACAAGCAGGGAGGCACACATTCATACCCTCTATGCCGGATGGCAATGGACCTGTGGAATGTGGCCCTGGACCTCAACATTCAGCTCCAGGCCTTATTTGTGCCAGGAAAAGAAAATATATTAGCAGACACATTAAGCAGAACTACCACTGATGCCCACGAATGGATGCTGCATCCGGACATCTTCAAAACCATTACAGACAAATGGGGGCTACCAGAAATAGACCTGTTAGCATCCCCACACAACCACCAATTGAGAAAATTCTGCACAAGGACATACCACCCACTTGCTTGGAAGGTGGACTCCCTATCCTTCAGTTGGGAAAACCTAACAGCATATGCATTCCCACCTCTACCTTTGATGCACAAAGTGCTACTGAAGATCAAAGAAGAACACCCAAGGATCATACTGATAGCTCCAGACTGGCCGAGACAACATTGGTACCTGCTTCTGAGAAGTATGTCTCGGACACACGCATGGCCTCTACCTCTAGTTCCTCTGCTGCTAACACAGAACAACTTCAAGATCCTGCATCCAAACTTAAAAACACTCCAGCTAGCTGCCTGGAATCTTACATGAAACAAAATAACCCAGATTTATCTCAGAGGGTAAAAGACATTATCCTGGAGGCTCGCAGACCCTCCACAAGGAAGTCTTATTCAGCAAAATGGAAAAGATACCTCATTTGGAGTGCAGCAAAAGGAGAAAATGTATCATTGCCAAACATAGCTAACATCCTGGAATATTTAGCAGAACTTTTCCACAATGGCCTGTCTTACTCCTCCATCAAGATTCATGCATCAGCAATTTCAGCAGAATACAACATGGATCCTCCAATCTTCTCTCATCCTCTACTCAGGCAGTTTCTGAGAGGAATTAAAATGTAAAGCCTCCAAGGAAGCCACCCCTACCTACATGGGACCTGAACTTTGTGCTGGAAAAGTTAACACTTCCCCCTTTTGAACCGGCAGCAACAGCAGAATTACAGTTCTTATCTTGGAAAACTGCTTTCCTGCTTGCAATCACTTCAGTAAGAAGGGTTTCTGAATTACAGGCATTAATGGCAGTACAGCCCTTCCTTATCTTCCATCAGGATAGAGTGTCCTTGAGAACTAACCCTACCTTTATGCCAAAGGTGGTCTCCAGGGTATCATTGAACCAAGCAATCCACCTACCAACATTCTTCCCCAACCCACAGAACAGGGGGGGGAAACTACTGCACACCTTGGATGTACACAGGCAATTGCGCTACTACCTGGACAGAACCAAGACCAATAGAAAAACTGACCAGCTTCTGGTAGCATATGCAGCAGGAATGGAAGGAAAAGCAATTTCAAAACAGACAATCTCAAAATGGATAGGAAATTGCATTAGATTTTGTTACTCCTTTCATGGGAAGACAACTCCAGAAAACATCAGACCTCACTCCACAAGGGCTACAGCCACTACCACAGCTTTCTTACGAGGAGTGGCTACCAAAGACATCTTAGAGGCTGCTACTTGGAGCTCCGTGCATACATTTGCCAAGCATTATAATCTGCCTTTATACTCCAGATCCCGAGCAGGTTTTGCCACTGCTGTTTTGCAGGGGATATTAACTGCACCATAATCTTCCTAGTGCCTCCTCCCCCAGTTTGGCTATGGTATTCTACCCATTTGTTAGGACTGCAGATGCATCCTTGAAGGACATAGTACAGTTTTGTACCTACCATAAATGTAGATGTCCGAGAGGTATGCATCTGCAGTCAGGATTACCCACCCTTCTTCCCCTCTGTAGTACTCCTAGGGTATTTGCCCATCTTGTAGCTAGCTGGGGGAATCTATTATGGTGTATTTGTTTGTATATATGTACATACATGCTTATTTTTTGTTTGCTCTCTACTGTTTGGAACCATTTGCATTTATCCAAATTTAGCCTTCCTAGAGGGCACCTGGCATCTGGGGCAAGAAACACTGAGGAAAATGGTGTCAGCTGATGCCTTTATACCCAATTGACAGCCGCAGTGATGTCGGGTGAAGTGCGACATCAGCCGAGGCCAGACCCAGACTTTGGAATCCGGCCGACCGAAGGGCTGCCTGAGGCAGGACAACCCATTTGTTAGGACTGCAGATGCATACCTCTCGGACATCTACATTTATGGTAGGTACAAAACTGTACTTTCGACAGGCTACACTGCTTTGCCAGAGATGGTCTGCACCTGTCTCCTCTAGGCTTTCTACTGGCAAAGGAGCTTGCCTCCGCAAAAAAATCCCTTCTTTTGGCTATGTCAAAACAAAATTTCCGACATAACAAAATCCACTCAAGACAAACTCAAGATTCTGCTACTTAATGCTAGGAGTCTGAAGATGAAACTGCACTCCCTGGAAGCACTCCTCACCTTGGAAGGTGCTGACGTCTGTGTAGTCACTGAGACATGGTTCAAAGCCGCAGGGAGCACTCCCACCATGCAAGGCTACAATGCCTTCCACACATTCAGACCTCAAAATGAGTGTGAAAGAACCAAAGGTGGAGGCATATCCATCTTCATTAAAGCCAAGTACACCTTGAGACTGGTCAAACAGTACGACTTTGTCAAACTACTCCATGTCCAATTAACTGTAGGCAAAATACCCTGCCACATCATTGCTAGCTATAGGTCCCCTACCATGAACCAAGAAAAGCACACTGCCTACCTGGACTTACTGTAGTCACTTGCCATATAGCCCAACACCTTAATCATGGGAGATTTCAACTATCTTTCCATGGACTGGGTGACGTACATGAGTACAAATATGCTCTTCCAGAGGTTTCTGAACTTTGTTGATACAAATGCCTGAAACAGATGGTCTGCACCCCCCACAAGGGGTTCAAATGTCCTAGTTATAGTACTTACCAACATGGGAGGGTTGCTGCACTCTCCCGTATGTAATGTCCTCCCTGGTAAGGTCAGATCATAAATCAGTCTTGTTCGAAGTAACTATTGAACCTGTCACCACCACAGGAGCAAAAAAAAAAAAAAACTAAAAAACTTTTCCAAAGCAAATTACAGCTTACTTAGTGATGGTATAAAAAGTTTTATACCCCCTGCAATCACAGACAACAGTGACTGCTATGCAGAGGTGTACACAAATTCCTTGTATAAAAACTTAAGCAACTGTATAGATTTGGCTGTGCCTCACCAGATAAAAACAAGCCAACCTGGTGGACCTCAAGTATAAACAGATTATATAACAAAAGGAAGAAACTGGTGTCTATGAACAAGAGTGAACTGACTCGGCAGAGGAAGAATTCCCTCCACAGCATGAACAAGCAAATCAGAAATCTTGTAAAGTCCTCTAAAGATAATTACGAAGGTAAAATAGCACCCCTAACTAAAGATAATCATGAGGCATTCTTTAAGTCTGAAATCTAAAAGGCAGTACCCGGCTAAGTGCCGAATTGGTAGTGGCTGGTACCACTCATACTATACTGGAGGAATTGCCAACCTGCTATCTGACAGATTTGGTGCAAACTTCACCCCCTCTGCCCCCCTCCCAAACCCTAGCCATACCTCAAAGCATACCTGAGACCAGTACTCTGCCTAGTATCTCTAGAGATTAAAAAAAACACTTGTGTGTAGAGACCAAGTGCCAAAACAGTTACCAAAACTTAAAAGGATGAAATCACTTGTAAGGGCAACCTCCAAAGATAGAGCCACTGTCACATACCACACACACACACACACACACACACACACACACACACACACACACACACACACACACACACACACACACACGTGTGCACACACACACACACACACACCCCTACCTGCATGTCTTTAAAACTCACTTGACTTCAGGGAGGACAGGCAGACTCCGCACAGAAGTTGCTCCAGCTGAGAATTGAACCAGCAAAACTGTTCCTGTGAGGTGACAACTTTAACTGCTGCACTGCTGCGGCCGCACTCTTGTTTGCCTTTGGGAATGTCATTACAAAAACCTTTCAGGTAACAGCAGGGTATTCGTCTACAAATCAAGACTGGCATTCCATCTTCAGAGCTTCCAGTGCAGTACAATTTCACTCCAGCACAATAGCAGTAAGATATGTGTGTACAAAACACTCCTAAGATTGCTATTTGAAGGTCAAAGTTTCCAGTGAATCACATCACTGAATTTGACTCCACTGCTTTAGCTGCTTTAAAGCATAGTATTGTAGCCACCCACTATATATTGCAACTGAAAAAAAGAAAAAAAAAAATATATATATATATATATATATATATATATATATATATATATATATATAAAATATATATATATTTATATTATCTGGTGAAATGTAAAGGTTGTTTACTTTTGATATATTCATTACACATTTAAGTATTATTTTTAGCCACTGTTATGTGCAGCATGTTGTTGTGTCTTTCGGCTTTTCCCGGTTAGGGCTCGCCACAGCGGAACTCCGGTCCGCTAATGATTGGCAGTAGATTTTTATGTGCCGAGTTGCCGGCCCTGACGCACAACCTTCAACAAAGGTACACCCATTCACGCATGTCTCCAAACACAAGACGCTCTAGCTGAGAATCGAACAGGACAACGTCTTACTGTAAGGCGACAACGCTACCGCAGCACCACCACCGCAGTCAGCATACTGAGCAGAAAATCAACATAGCACTCAATATGAAGACCAGATATAATGGAAAATGCATGACTATGGTAGTAAGCAGACGTGAACTATACCCACTGAGGTCAGTGTACTGTATCCCTTTGGCATGTCCTTACAAACAAATTTTAAAGTAGCAACTAACAAGGTAGTCAGAAACCAAACAAACCAAAGTCTGTAACCATATCCTTAGAACTTCATATGCAGCATGCATCTGAATTTGACTCCACAGCTTTAGTCATTTTACAACACTGTGTTGTCTGACTATATGTTACAACAGAAAAGAAATACATTTTTTGGTGAAATGCAGGATTTTTATTTCTCGTGTTTTCACAACTCAAATAATTTTTTTCAGCTAGTGTTGCATACTTTTGAACTAAAGATAGTGGGATCACTGTTTGATAAGGCTATAGGTTTCTCTGTCTCTATAACCTTTTGGCATCTCCTTTCAAACATTTGGATAATAACAGGGCACTTTACTACAAAACAATCTGAAGACTGCAATTCTGTCCTGAAAGCTTCTGTTGCAGCACACCTCTGAGGTTTTGCTTTAAAGCATGTCATTTTAGCCAGAGCATGTTACTAATTAGAATGTTTTTTCTGGCAAACTATAAAGGTCTTTAGTTTTGATGTATTGACAACTCAATAACTGAATTATTTTCATCCAGTGTTGCATCCAACATACTGAGCAGAAAACTTCACCACAGTTCCCAGAATGATGACAGCTGTGATGCTAAATGTCAGACTGTGGTATTGAAGACACATAAACCAAGTACACTGGGGCCAGTCTTTAAAATGCTATCCCTGTCTGACTTTCACACTTCATTAAAAGTCTTTGACACAATAGCAACAAGATATTTGATTACAAAATATACCCAAGACTGCAATTCTAAGTTTAGACTTTCCAGTGCAGCACACCTGTGAATTTAACTCCATGGCTTCATCAGTTTGAAGTGTTGGCATTGTAGCCACATTTTATAGGTGAATATATATATATATATATATATATATATATATATATGTGTGTGTGTGTGTGTGTGTGTGTGTGTGTGTGTGTGTATATAGCTGCGGTTAGCATTGTCTACTCACAGCAAGAGGTTTTCTCCTGTTCAGTTCTCGGCTGGAGTGCCTTCTGTGTGGAGTCTGCATGTTATCCCCACGGTCGAGTGACATTTAAAGACATGCAGGTAGGTGCGTGCGTGAATGGGTGTCCCTTCCTTAAAGGTTGGGTGTCGGGCTGGCAACTCGGCACCATAAAAATCCACTGCCAGTCATTAGCAGACCGGTGTTCCACTGTGGCGATCCTTAACTGGGAAAAGCCGGAAGACATTAGTTTTATATATATATATATATATATATATATATATATTATAGAGAAATGTAGAGAATTTTTGTTTTAATATAATGAGAACTTGGTAGACATATTCTGGACATCACTTTTGCCACTCGTTTTGTGTAGAGATCAAGTAGCCCTTTAGGGAAAGCAGATGTTAAAAAGTGCTTCCTCATTAGTAAAGTAACAAAATACATAGTGGTTATGTAACTGCCCCGCACCAGCACACACACACACACACACACACACACACACACACACACACACACACACACACACACACACACAAGTTAGTACCATGCATTCAGCTTCCAAAGCAGCCATTTTTTTCTTCATAGGCTGGATTTGTGAGTAGCTTAAGCTTACAGTGGAGCTGTACAATGGTTTATGCTGCCCTAAGGCCCCCTCCTTCCCAGCATTATAAAACCTTTCCTGGTAAATACAAAAATAACATCAATCATAATGATTAGCTGAAATCATCAAGCAGCAGGATATGCACATAACACATATACATAAACACAAGCAAAAACACTTGTATATAATTTACTTATCTGTCTTAAACAACTTAATGTTTTTAAAAAGCAAACTGACCTGGATATATGTTGCCAGATTTTTCTGTTCCATAATACAGACCAAAATCACATCCCTTACATCACCTTAGTTCTGCCTCTGTCCAACCATTTCTTCACCTAAGCATCTATTTTGTCACATACATGAGCAAGTCAGTGGGAGGTGGAATGCCTTTTTTTGTCTTTTTTTTTTTTTTGCCTCAAAAGTGAATGCATCGCCATAGTGATGCTTTTCTTAAAAAAAAGTTAGCCTGAGGTGATATTTTCACAAACTCCAGAATTTTTTGTGCTGCTAAACATGATACTGGAATTTGTTAATCCTGATCTACTGAACAGTCATTTTGATTTTTGAATAGACTGGGAAATGAAGGTTACAACCCTAGTTGAGGTAAAACATGTAATGCTGGACTGGGCTTTGTTTGGTCCAAGTCATGTCTTTTGTAAGCTGTTGAGTACATCAGAAATAAATTATTGTTATAAACTTCACTCCTGATGACTCAAGTAGCTCCAGGCAGAGCAGCAAAAACAGGTGATTCTTGTACTTGTAGACTCTGTCTTGCAAAACCCTTTAGCAGACAAAGTCCAGAGCAATAAAAAGACAGACCACCTGATTTCCTATAAAGAACAGCAGTGTATTCATGATTGAGCCAGTCTGATAAGGCAGGTTTGAACTCAGCAATAGCAAAAGCCAAGAAGATAATATCCTAACATGGAAACAAAAGGACTGATGTACTGGCTGCAACTGGATTTAAGGGAATTAAGCAGCCTCCCAGTGTACATGCAGACAGTGACATTTGCCTAAAATTCCAATCGTACCCCACCCCCACACCCCGTGTACAGTCACTGTCCCTAGCCCCTTGTCAGTTGAAGTCCTCAGTATGCTTTATTGCTTGTTGTTACCCCACACAACCCCACCTTATACTCAAAAATTAGATCACAGTCATTCACAGGTAATAGCGGTGGAATAGCACATCTCTAGCAACTGACATATCTCCTTAGAGTCTTAAGGATTTTCTGAAAATTTGGGTTTAAAAATTAAAGCCAAGTAAAGATAAACAGCATGTGAGGAATGAATGCTATTAAAAAGGTACAAACAGCTTCATTGTGTAGTGTTAAGTCGTCTTTGCAATGGTAATAGTTCAGGCATTCCCATTCTTTACATCAGTACTGCAGTATGTTATAATGCAAAAATCACATTTTTCACAACATTTTCACAAGCAGCTTTTCATATCCTGCAAACAGTACAGCCTGAAATAAACTATCTGCAGCAGTTTTGTTTAGCCATACTTGAGCTTTCACATGATGGCAAGAAATTCTTTTCTGGCTGATTGTTTATTGAGACATTTACAAAAGTATGGAAAACATGCCTATTTGCAAAATTAGTAATATAAAACTCACTATCTGTCAGACTGTAAAACTTACAGTGGAAAGCATCAGTGACTGTTTTACTGAGCATCATCTAACGTTTTACCTGCTACCATGCAAGAGTTGGTAAGTCATATCGTTGGAGAAATTTTAACATACATGGAGAAGTGATGCTTGTCTTATTTACCGACAAACCGCTAGCATTATTTCCAGTGCATTAAACATGGTGCAGTGCCAGTGCGTTTTTGTGTTTCCCACAGCGGTTTTCAAACTATGCCCTTTAATAACATGTAGCTTAGTCAGTTATAAAAATGTAAAGGTAAATACAAGTAACTTGTGACAGGCAGCAGTTACTATCTACTGCAGTACATGGTAGAATAACAATCTTGTGTAACTTTTGTTTCTTATAACTTGCTCTTTATATACTGCGTGTAATTAATTGATGTCATTTGGTTAAGGAAGCCAACCTTAAAAAAATGTTCTGACACTATAAGACTATGGATGTCAAATGAGTTAGTCATTATGACAGATGCTTCAGACTGTGCGTGGACATTTCATGTGCAGAGAGCTCCTGGATACAGGTTAGCTGGACTCCAGCACTGTAAAAGCTCCACATATACTTGAAGTTAGATTAATCTGTAAAGCGTGACTAATAACCTTTATCTAGTCATTCTGTAAGTTAACATGGAAAATACACAAATCCTGAGGTACATCTGCAAGGCAAAGGCAGATCTGCTTGACCCTTATGCAGAGAAACCGTATTGTTTGTTTTGAGTGATCTTTCACTTCAGGCATCATCTTGTCAGGATAGCAAAACAGCCTGGAAGATACTCTGCTTCAAGTCACTGTCATTTCTGAATAATTTTGGCGTTTTGTTTTTGTCAGTCTGGTTTTCCCGTCGTCGTCGTCCCTTGGTGCTGTAAGGTGACCAATACATCAAAGCTGTACTTAAAGTCAGTATTTCCTGTGTCATGCTCGTACAGGTAGAGTACTTTGGTCTATGTTTTTCTGAGAAAGTTTGGAAAATAGGATTAAAGAAGATAGAAGCCAATAAACTTTTCATTTTTAATACAACCTGCTGTTGAAATTCACTCCAGAGGGTACTGTAGTAAACCATGTGCAATGTAAAAGTATTCCAGCTTGCATCCAAAAAGGAAAGGCTTATGAAAGTATTGTAATAAAATATCATTCTTAATCAGCAGTAAATAGCAATGCAAGAATAAGCACGGGACTTTTTTGTTGATTATTTTTTAAGGAAAGTATGTTGCAGAGAAGAACAGGGTTTTCACATCATTGGGGTTTCAGACAGTATAGTTGCTGCTTGCAGAGTACCTTCTGGTGCTTTTCTGATCAACATTTTTGTCTTGGGACTTCGTCTTTAACTGCAGCAGGTTATTTGTCCACATGGTGAGTCAGTGATCTAACTGATGAACATCAAGTAAGGGCTTCATAGTTCTTGTTCAAGAAAAAGCAGGGGTCCGACACGGAAATCGACAGTGACCTAAAAAGAAACTGCCCTACAAATTCATAAGCTGGTTTTATAGTACTGCCTGCAATCTGCTTGATATTGACAGATGATTGCAAACAACTGGAATGTCCGAGAAAACAGACTGCAGTACTTAAAAACTGTAGTGTTTAAAATGCAAAGCCCTTAGGCAGTCCCCTTCCTCTAGTGATGTCTGACATATACATAGCAGTGGGTTGTAATGCTTTTGCACTTTTACTTACCCAGGTGGTGTGTTGAAGATACATAACTGTACATCTGAAAGCAAAACAACACAGTGAGGCAAGCAGTTCAACCTGAACTATTCCCTCGTGGTTTTCAGTACCATAATAACATGCTTTCAGTTATACAATGAATGTTGGATAACAAAATCGTTTTTTAAAGGATACCATTGAATAATTTAGGATACCACTGATTAATTTGCTTGACAAGCTCCCCAAAACAGTGAGGTACTAATGTGATTATGTATACAAACCTTCCAAGAAGCAAAACAAATAAGGATGAGACACCTTTGTAATGTTAATGATATGAAATTTCTTACCAAGAAGCTACACAGCTGTTCATCTGGCAGCAGAACAAAGCTGAAGTGAGCAGCTGAGCTGTTGCACCTGATGCAAATACATTCTCTCTTATTTTTTAATACCACAGTAACAGACTTTCAGCTGCACTGCAAGATAACAGAATAATTTTTAAAGGGTGTTATCAAATGACTTATTCTGACAAGCACCCCAATACAATGTGATACAAATACGCATAAGTGCACAAAGCTTGCAAGAAGCAGCAGTTAAAAACATGTGAAACCTTCTTGTTATGAATGGTATGAACCCTTCTTACTGGGAAGTTATATAACTGTTCAACTAGCAGCTGTACAACACTGTGAGGTGAGTAGTCACACAAATACTTTCTATTGTGGTTGTCAGTACCAAAATAACAGATCTGAGTTGTACAGTGAATGTAGGACAGCAAATTCATTATTTAAGGATTTTGGTGATTTGTTCTAACAAACACCTGATACAGTGAGTCATTCTATAAATATATATGTACCCAAGTCTTGCAAGAGACAAAGAAACAACAGATGTTCATTGTGTTACCCTGCTGCAGTCATCACACTTGGGTTATCCTGTCATCAGGCGGTCCCGCAGTCGGCCTGAATTCCAAAGTCTTGGTCCAGCGTCGGTTGCTGTCGCTTCTTCCCTGACATCAGTGCCCCAGGGGTATGTAAGCGGCATCCGACGCCAATTTCTTCAGTCTTTCTTGCCGTGCGGTGCCCGAAGCAGAAGCAGTTTGCAAATGCCGGTCGGCCGACAGCTGAGATTTTCGAATAGAATTTCAGTCCGAAGTCTTCAAAGCTAAGTACCCCGTTGGGGAACCTTTTCTTGCCTCAGTCTGATGTCAGAAAAAGTTAACAATTGCTTTTCTTGTGGGAAGCAAATACCTCATAAGGACTTTCATTCTTATTGTATACCTTGCCTAGGCCCAGACCACTACGTCACTGGTTGTCGGTTTTGTGCTAGGTTCAATAAGCGAACTATAAAGCGACGCTTTGATTTCGCACGACACTACTTTGGTGGGAAATTTAATTACACTATGCCGTCGGAGCAACCGACTACTGGCGTGCGTAAAAAACGCAAAGATAAAGACAGGCAGCCTAGATCCAAGCCAGACTCTGAGGCCTCGGCTGGGATGGTCGCCGGTTCTCCGGTTTTCAGTGAGGTGCCTACGCAGGCCCTGGCTACCGCAGAATTGGAACCCCAGACCGCTTCGGAATCTCTAGCAGAGAGAGTTCTAGGCCGACGCAGCCATTTTCTTTAGGCCCTACCGACAACATTGAAGAAGGAGATGCTGGTGCTGTAGAAACACCTTCGGTTTCAGAAGGTGTCTTCAGACCGACTACTCTCAGCATAAAATCTTATGCTAAGCTTAAGACTCCTCTAAAACCAAAAAAGACTGCACTTCAGTCTCCAGTTCAAGGCCCCATGCCTAAGAAACAGATGCTTAAAATGGCTGAAGATTTGATTTCTTTAATCAGGGGTTCCCAACCCCCCCCCCCCGACAAAAGACCTGGACAAGAGGAGGATTATGCCTCCTCTGATCAAGTGTCTATTTCCTCAGGCTCCTCTGAGGAACAGGATTACTCCTTTCCCCCTTAAGAAGATTCTGATGCTGAAGATTCCATTCCCTCAGCTTCTTCCCCTGAAGACTATTCCTTTGGGGAAACCTTACATACCATGAGGGAACATTTCCACTGGGAAGGTCAGGACTACTCAGACTCAAAGAAAAGGCTCCGAGAGTTTATTTTGCTCCCCCAGCACAGACCACTTGCTATCCCCCCAGTTTTAGACATTGTGGATGATGTTTACTTAGAGTCTAGTCTAAATCCAGATTCTCTGCCTCCTGCTCCAGCCAAACCAGATAGCCTGACTCACACAAATTCCTTTACAAAAGCCCTGTTGCTGATCCAGAGACAATCTCCCAGGGTCCCAAAGGGGCTAAGGCTCCTATGGCTAAAAATCCTGTTCCCTCTGAAAGGGACTCCAGAGCACTAGATAGGTGGGGGAAGAAGGTTTACACCTCAGCTACTCTAGCTATGAGAGCACTAAATTGTCAATTTCACATGCTTAAATACCAGCAATTCCTAATGTCTCAAATGAAACAAAAGATGAGCACGCACCCTCAACAGTCTGAATTCAAGGAAATGCAGGATCTATTGCATGCAGCTGAACAGGTGGGCAAACATACTTTACAATGTGGATTTGATTCATTGGAAGCTTCCTGTAGAGCAGCTGTTACTGGGTCTGTTATACGTAGGCATGCTTGGTTAAAGGAACAAACTCTGCCTGATCATGTTAAAGCAAAGTTACTAATGCACCCGTACAGCAGGATGTCTTATTTGGGGTTAAAGCAGAAGAGGTTTTAAAGAAAATGGAGGATAAGGCAAAATCTATGCAGATGGTAAAAGATTTCTTAAAGGTACAGCCCCCACGCTTCAGCAGAAATTGGCCAACAAAAAATTGGTCCTTTCCAGCTTCTGACAGACCACAGAGGGGTAAATACAGGCGCCCAAGGGGCAGAGGACAAGCACAAATCCCTTACAAACCTTGCCAATGGGGCACTGCAACACAGAAGGGAGGAGAAGACAGGTCCCAAACTACTAGAAGGCAAACACAATGACTTGCACCTCAAACTGCCAAGCAAAACTCTCTTGGCAGCTCCCTTGGGAGGAAAATTAGCACTTTTTGCAGACAACTGGTGCATCGTCACAAAGGACAAATGGGTCCTAGACATTATCTCACAAGGATACAGAATCCATTTCCACACCTTGCCAAGGATAAAAGGAATGCCAAACCTGCCACAAAATCAATGGGCAGGGGCACAAAAACAAATTACAGCTCTCATGGACATGAGAGCCATTCAACTGGTACCTACACAGGAACAAGGCCAAGGATTTTACTCCAGGCTCTTTCTAGTCCCCAGAAAGGACAATGCTTGGAGACCCATTCTGGACCTTTCAATTCTAAACACCTTCTTGCAAGTACCCAAATTCAAGATGCTAACACTACAGCATCTTCTTCCCATGTTGGGCAAGAAAGCTTGGCTAGTAATGTTGGACCTCAAGGAGGCATACCTGCATGTCCCTATCAGACAAAATTGCAGAAGATACCTCTGTTTCATTGCAGGTTCAACCCATTACCAATTCTCTGCACTGCCCTTTGGCTTATCTACTGTGCCCAGGGTCTTCACAAAATGCCTGGCACCAGTAATTGCATACGGCAGACAAAGAGGAATTCAAATATATCCATACCTGGACTGCCTCATCCAAGCAGAAAGCAAGGACATTCTCTTACAACATCTGGCTTTTGTAAAACACTTTCTAAGTTGCCTGGGGTACACAGTAAACGAAAAGAAATCAAAACTAGTACCCTCACAAAATATGACATTCCTGGGTGCCAGCTTGAATACAACGGCCCAGAAGGCTTATCTGACGCCAGACAAACAACTACAACTAACTCAATACTTCAAAACAGTGGCAACAAAGACCCAACTCCCTGCAAGAAAAATTCTGCAGGCCCTGGGCTTCATGCCATCTTGCATACTACTACTAATACCATTTGCAAAACTGCATATGAGGAAATTACAATGGTACCTAAAAAGCGTATGGACTCAACACAGCCACAGCTTGGAAACAATGATACCTCTCATTCCCTGCCTTCAACAGGAGTTTCTATGGT